>NC_054758.1:23150000-23402679 GCF_018143015.1 Lytechinus variegatus
CAAAACTGGAATTTATCTTTAAGCTTCAACAGAAAATGAGTGGGTGGGGGTCACTTTCATTGGACAGCATCTGCAAGTGAAGGAAAAAAATGAAAAGGAGTGTTTTTTCTGGTTTGCAAATAATATAAAGTGTAAAAACATCCAAAATGAGAAAAAGACGGACCCTAAATCATGATGGCCTAACTCAAAATAGAGTATGTAATTTTCAAATCTACACAATAACTAGTACAAATCTGGGACATTGGCACAAAGTCATAATAATAATAGAGATATATTTACCCAGGGTAGCCAGTAGCCACTTCAGTTTTGAAAACTGTTCTACTAGTGGGCCCTGCTATCATTATTACCCCGGCTTTAGCTGAGCTGTCTAGGCACTCAAGCATTCAAGGAATTTCTTCCTACTGGGTACCCATTCAGCTCACCTGGGTTGAGTGCAGCACAATGTGGATGAGTTTCTTGAGGAAGGAAATTACGCCATGGCTGGGATTTGAACCCATGACCCTATGTTTGAAAGTCAGAAGACTAATCCACTGGGCCACAACGCTCCACAGTGTTTAGAGTGTCCCGGGGGACCAGTTGCATTTACGAGTGGATACCTATGGTGGCCCTGAAGGGGACATCGCATATAGACCAAATCGCGAATATTCACGACGAAATTCACGACATCGTGAATTTCGTCGCCAATTATTCACGACGTCGCCAATTTCGTCGCAAATTTGAATATTGACGACGAAATTGGCGACATCGTGAATTTCGTCGCGAATTATTCATGACGAAATTCACGACAGAATTTCGTCGCTAATTTCGTCGTGAATTTGTTTTCCTTGCCTGGGCGGTATGCTGCCGGGTTGAAACCAACTCGCCTGCTGCTAATTCGTCCACTCACAACAGGGTCTACATTTATTTAGTATAATGCATGCAAGTCTGTCACTTTTCGCCATTAAGTATATCTCTATGCTTTTCGCCTAACAACCATGGTCCAATAACCATATGGTCCAGTCATCACTTCGTCTCATCACCAGTTCGTCTTTGACCATTTCGTCTCATAACTAGTTGGTCTAATATAGTTTTATTTTCCTTAGTTTCTCCCAATTAACACTTGGCATTACTAACCTTGGCATTAGACCACTTGAAAATAAACCATTTAAACGACAGAACGATGTCCACTGCTATCCATATGCATAGGCGGCCGGATCCAGGGGGGACGAGGGGCCCGCCCGCCCCCCCCATTGGCGGCCGGAGCAAAAAAAAGGAAAAAAGGAAAGAAAAAAAAGAGGGAAAAAGAGAAAAGGAAAAGATCGAGACGAGTGAATAAAATAAGATGAGGGAAGACATGAAAATAAAAAGAATCTTTCATGTCACTACATGAATTTTCCGCTCGCGCTTCACGCTCGCATCAATTGTTTAGTTACATAGCTATCCTGTTTACGATTACAAAAATTGATTAAAAATTTCCATTCTTTATGTAGAAATGTCAAAAGTTTTTAGATTGCTCTTCGCGCTCACATCAATTGTTTATTATATACCTATTCTGTTTAAGTTACAAAAAGTCCTTAGAATTCTCATTTATTAGGTAAAAATGTAAAAAAATCCAGCTCGCGCATCGCGCTCACATTATTTGATTTTTAAAATATATAACGTCTTCGTGACTAACTGCATGCAGTCTTTAACAGGTACCTTCAATTTCCACCAGTTCATTTCTGCTAGCGCTTCGTGTTCGTAATAATTATTTATTTGCATGCACATCTTTTTTAGGAAAACAAACATTGCGAAGAATGTTAAAATTTTAGGAAAATATACATAGAATTTCAAAAAAAAATTAGCTCGCGTATCGCGCTCACATATAAATAAGGATTATAATATTATATTTTTATGTTGATTTATAAGAATAAAGCTAAGAAGACTCCCTCTTCACAGAAACCAAAAATCATCTTGAGCGGCCGATCGGAGAAAATATGACTGAAAAATGATCCCCCACCCCTATTGGCGAAGGCTGTTTTGCATTCATTACTATACTATAACACTGTAGCACACTATACACACGTACATGACTGATCTCTCTGCTGGTCAAGGAACATATGAAACATGTGGTACCATGCAGGGTCCAGGGTATTATATAACTCTCTACACGGTGGTCAGGGGTAACCATGGGAACAGATTATAGGGATTAGGAACAGATTATAGGGTAGGGGATGGAATGTGCTAACCCAGGGAAAAGTCTGCTCCTGGGAAATGATGACAATATGCGAATGCATGGAGTCCAATACAAACACAATAGGCTGGATCCGCCCCTGGAACACCTATAGGCAATGCGAGCGCGAGCGAAAATTTGATATAGTGACATGAAAGATTCTTTTTATTTCCATGTCTTCCCCTCATCTTATTTTTTTCACTCGTCTTCCTCCTCTTTTAATTCCCTCTTTTTTTCTTTATTTCTTTCCCTTTTTCATGTTTTATTGCTCCGCCAATAGGGGGGGGGGGGAGGCGGGCCCCCCAGGATCCGCCTATGCATATGGATAGCAGTGGACATCGTTCTGTCGTTTCAATGGTTTACTTTCATTTGGTCTAATGCCAACTCGTCTGCTATCATTTGGTCTACCACAATTCGTCCACTATCCACATGGTCTAACTGCATGCCATTTCGTCTAATAACCGAGTTGGTCCAATTGCCATTTATTCCACGTGCCATTTGGTCTAATTGAAGTAAGTGTTAATTGGGCGAAATTAAGGAAAATAAAATTGATATTAGACCAACTAGTTATGAGACGAAATGGTCAAAGCTAGACGAACTGGTGATAAGACGAAGTGATGACTGGACCAAATGGTAGGACCATGGTTGTTAGGCGAAAAGTTAATGGACAGACTTGCATTATACTAAATGAATGTAGACCCTGTTGTGAGTGGACGAATTAGCAGCAGGCGAGTTGGTTTCAACCCGGCCGCATACCGCCGAGGCAAGCAAAACAAATTCACGACGAAATTGGCGATGAAATTCACGACGTCGTGAATAATTCGCGACAAAATTGGCGATGAAATTCACGATGTCGTGAATTTCGTCGTGAAAATTCAAATTGGGGACGAAATTGGCGACGTCGTGAGTAATTCGCGAAGAAATTGGTGACGAATTTTACGATGTCGTGAATTTCTTCGCCAATTTCGTCGTGAATTTGAAATTCACGACTAAATTGGGGACGTCGCGAATATTCGCGATTTGGTCTATATGCGATGTCCCTTCAGTGCCACCATAGATACCATGCGCAACCCAAATAACATGTAAAAGGGATCCTTTCAAGACGGGGCACATTACATGTACATAACGTAATAAGGGTGTCAAAAAACCTAAAATAATGAAAAAAAGGTATCTATTTCGCTCGGAAAGCTACGTGTTTAGGGTCAAATTTGCGAGGGGATAAACAAGACTAAAATGTTTTATAAAGGATGTAGATCTAGATTTACTATTTGCCCCAACAGTCAACACTACATGTACGTGTTTAGAGTATGTGGGAGGTGGGTCCATACTAAACCCAATGATGTACATGTAGGTAAAGGTAAAACTGACGACCGAAGTCTGTGACATACATGTATAACAAATAAAATACCGCTGTACTTGTTAAGGGGTTCAATTGAAAGAATACTTGCCAAGGGTATCGTTTTTCTTCCCTAAACAAGTATTTTTCATATTCTGAAAATGCACCCCTTATCAAGTATTGGCATGTAAAACCCTACACTTGATACTTATGAAAAATACTTGTTTAGGGTGCTTTTCGAGACCCCATGGTCGCACATGGTATCCACTCGTCAATAGAGAGTGTCCTATCCCTTGAAACCTAGTGAAGTGTGCATTTTTCAGGACTACATGTCCAGGGAACGCTGTCCACTATTTAATTGCAGTGAACCCCCCCCCCCCCCCCCCCCCGGAGAGTGGGCTGAATTGTGAGCATGATAAAATTTATATAGATACATGTATATATAGAGAGAGAGAGGGGGGGATATGCAGAATAACATTGTAAGATAGGTCGAGTTATTAGAAAATTTCACTTCTGTACTTGTGTACACCATGCAAAGCAGCCTGTACTAGTAGAATATCTCACACGTTTATGATTATAATGATGTCAGCTGTGTGATTATTCATAAAGGAAGATTGTCTGGTATCAGGGGCCCCTATTCATGTATTAAAACTTGAAATTTCAAAGTGCTCATGAGTTGATGTCTGTTTCAGACAAAGTTCATACAGTGTATGTGCTTCAAGTCTGTATCTCGTATAACCCAACACACTACATTTTCAGAATTTGTTACGAAAGGTCCCAATTCATTTCGCATGTATTTTTTTTTACCAAATAATTATTTAGTTTATATTTGAACCAATTTACATGTAGATTGGTTACAAATTTTTTGAGTGTCTTATATACATGTAGCAGACCTTCATTTTTGAGGAGCGCGATCGCGCCGGCGCTCCTACTGCTCTCCTTGAAAAAAATAAGGAGAGCAAAAAATCGCGCTCCTCAAAAAAAAAAAATAAATTAAAAAAAATTGAAAAAAATTCACATTTCACATCTTTAAATCCATGAAATAGCCTTCTTTTTTCCATATTTCCTTGAAATTACTTTGATTTAGTTGAAATCTATAAGAAAAATGAAGAATATTCATCTCTTTCCCGACTCTGATTAGGTGGTCTGTCTTTGACAGATCACCTCTTAATTTCGTCAATTTCTTATTTTTATTTATTTATTTTTAATGATTTTTTTGTCGCCAAGATATCTTGATATGGACTTGGTCAATTTCATTGAATTTCATGTCATTTATAGGATCTGTCATGGACACGTAAGAATAAGTTTTTCAAGGTCATCATGTCATGATGACGTCATCTAGGCGCCATTTTGTAAAATGACATTATCAATCATATCTCCATTATCAATTATCAAAAATCGATCAAATTAACATCACATCAACTTCAGGTCAAGGGTCATCAGGTCATGTCATCAAAGGTCACCTGGAGGTCACGACGCGCGCGTCAAAATTTCAAAATGCTCAAAATCACTTTTTGACCAAAGTAGAGTACGTTTTAGGTCATTCTAAGCATTTCAAAAATTTGCGCGCGCGCATTTTAAGTACGTAATGCCTTAACGCAGTGCTAAAACACCGTTTTTTTTACATCTTTGCATTGATAATATAATTCTGAGCAATTTGATACCCAATTTAGCTCTCTACGACCAATAATAACGAAATTAACACCCGTTAAAGTTTGCAGCACGTGTGTGCGCGAGCTCACTATAGGCCATATATGGGCAAAAATATGCCTATTGAAAATTCACTGTAGCTCCTTAAATAGTCCGTTGACCCCCAATTTTTTTTCATATATCGATAGAGTATGAGTTGTAGATTTGATTCATGTCACCATCGTCCCTAAATTATATCATGACGTCATAAAAATGGCGCAAAAACTAAAAATTTCATTTTTTCAAAAATGACGTCATCAAGTTTATGCAAATTTGGTTGTAACTGCGTGTAAACTCTATGGGACATGACTTTTTCTCAAAAATGGATTCGACATTCCTCTTTTTCTTGAGCCATATCTCCATTTTTTATTGTCAGTTTTCCCTGAGCTTTTAGTATGTTGATCTGAGATCCTAAGCTTTCGGTAGTGTTTCCTCCATTTTTTGATCAGATGCCGGGATCATGCCCGTTTTTCACTTGCAAATTTGGAATTGTAATTCTCAAAATTGCTTGCGTGTATTCTCTATTGGGAATATCGTGGCTCAATGGATAACGCATTTGACTTGCTTTCTCGGGGGCGCAGGTTCGAGTCCTGGGGTAAACAAGATTTTTTTTTCCATTTTTTTTCTTTTTACCACCTCGTTCATGATCCTTTATGATAATTTAATGGTAAAAAAAGGTAAAATTTAGCAAGATAAAACAGATTATAATTACTTTTTTCATTTCACATGTATTGTCATAGATCAAAGAGACCCTTTTCACAGTGCTTTATCATCTCCCGTCTTTCACAGGTATTCCTTCCATAATGAGCATTTCGTTGTCATGAAGATCATATTGATCTGCATGAACATGGTAATAGTGATCATGATGGCGAGAATAATGACAGACCACCTAATTCGTCCGCATGACGAATTAAAATCTAGTTTTAATTTAATCTGGGTAAATATTGCAGTCCCATGAAGTACTATATGTAGATTTTCATGGCAACACCATGGAAGTCTACATGTGGGACTACAATATTTACCGAGGTAAGTTCAAATCAGACTCTGGAAAGTGGTGAATATTCTTCATTTTTCTAAAGTATTTCAAGGAATTATGGAAAAAAGAAGCCCATTTCATGGATTTAAAGATGTAAAATATGCAATTTTTTTTTTTAGCAGGAGCGCGTAGGACATCAGTGTGACCCAGGCCTAGTTTCACCACAGATTAATTAATAGCTAACACAGCTATTGCATATATACAATGTTAAGAAAAATCTACAATTTATCATACATGTATTGTAATGAATTGGAGCGATTTATTGAGCTCCACGAAATTATAAACCTGAAGGACTGATGTAGTACAGTGTACATTTATATCAATCAGGATAATGTGAATAAACACAAAATAGAGATTAATAGCTCAGGATGGCTATCACAGGCTACATTTACAGATCAAGTCAATCCCAACAAAGAATTTATTTGAACAAAAAGACAAAGTAAATTAGCAATAAAATGTAATAAAATTTTATCAAAATCAAACCAAAAATTAAGTATTGATGTGATGATGGTTTTGGTTGTACATGTATATTTTAGAAGCAGATGATTGTACACAGCATGAATGAGAGAGGGGTTCATATCACACACTGTGTGTTGTGGACCCTACATGTAACTTGTATGTGAATCATATTTTTTTCCTCAAGTTTTACAGATATGACAATTAGGAAGCTCTTCATTGAATCACAATAGGTTAATGGCAATTCCGAGATGAAGCTTGCTTCATGTTCATTGTACTTTCTTCTCAGGTTGTTATTTTCAGAATCTAGAACAAAGTTTGACTCTGAAAACTAATTTTAAATATCTGTCTCACTATTTCAAATTCTTAATATACTTTTTATTAAAATTCTAAGAAGATGAAAAAAATACATTGCATACCGCTGAGTTTCCAGATAGATGTATGATTAATATTTCTCTTGTAATCTATATTTTTATTGCAGGCATCACTCTGCTATGTGGACATTGATAACTCATGCGTAGAACTACCAGAAGAGCTCCCTAAGTTCCCAAACAAACCAACCCTGATCCGTGAACTCAACAACCTCATCCAAAAACACAAGCACATACCGGACAATTCTCCATCACAGACTGCACATACAACCACCACCACACCCAGTGCAAAGATGAATAAAGTCAATGACTTTGACTGGTCACAAGTCCAAAGAGAAGTCACACTCATCACAACAATGAATCAGAACTTAGAGGAGAGTGTTGATGGTGATCAGGATAGTTCATACTTCAGTTCACCAAGTCGTGGTGAGAGCCCCACTGCAGGAATGCCTTCTAAAGCAGATTTCTTGCGTAACAATGAGATCGTTTCTCGTGTTGCAGAGATTGCTCAGCGTACCGGTGTCATTACATCAATAGCTGACTATGAGAATGATAATAGTAATGTGAATCCAATGAATCTAAGTGAAGAAGAGCAGGAACATAGAGAGTATGTATCAATGTTGATATTGAATTGTGCAATACGTGAAGTATTCCTCAGGAGATTAGTAGTCTTATTGAGGAATTATGAGACCTTCATAATACAGCCAAGAGTAAACAGTCTGGATGCATGGTTTACCAACAGAGATCAGATGCAAAACTTTGATAAGGTTAGTTACTTTTTCTTCACAAATTGTTTGGTAGATTCTTTTTTCTTAATTCTGTGTAAAGTTTTGATCAATTCTGTGAACATTTCATTTTCTTGTGTTACCAGTACCAGAGTTTAATGACTCTCTGTTAATGATTTGCAAAAGTTGTATGAGTGACCGCAAAAACAGAAATTGGGTGCATTTTTCTATTGATGCAGTCACTTTGGATTCGTTTTTAAATTTGTGAAGCAATTATAGTGTTTAATTTTGGATTTGAAATATCTATGTATGGAGAACAAAACAGTTGGCTGTTCTTATTTTGTGGGGCAGCAAAGTAATGCATGATTACTTGAGATATTAGCTTTGACTATTAAAAAGGGGGTTTGGAATATCGATTTATCTGTGGAACTGCACATAGTTAGACTGTGTGATTAGGTTTATTGTTTTGTTGACCTTGACCATTGTATGATTACAGAATGCATTTCTTGCGGATACCCCTGAGCTTCACCTACCATTCATGTCACCGTTCCTTGAGACACAACTCTTTGCTTCATTCATTGATAATAAGATCATCTCTAACTGGGAAGAGAAGGATCAAGCTCTTAGTATCTTTGATGAGAGAGTAGAGCAATTCCCGTCAAGTTCACCTCAAACACCAACTACAGAGGGAGCTTCATTTGTCAGTGAAGCAGGTTAGTCTTCATTCAAATTAATTCAATCATTATTTTAACCAATTACAAATCAATAATAATTTTGCCGCAGTGTTCCTTGACTTTAATCATTCTATTCTGGTGCAACTTTTGAGACTAAATGTTCTATAGCCAGATTTGTTGTTCCGAAGTTCAGCAACATTTTGCAAGTGAATGTCAGACCCAACATTGCTATAAAATATGATTGTTACTTTAGCCAATATTATAAAAATGTGTCCTTATTTCTTACTTTCATGAGTCAAATAGTTTCACGGACAAATACCTATGAACATACAATAAATTAATGTGAAAAGCAAAGAAATACATGAGAAAGTCACTGAACAATAAATAAATGAAAAAGAAAACATTTTGATTTCTTAATTTTATTGATATTAATATTATAATTTTGAAGGGTGCCTGGAACAATATCAGATTTTGACCATTATCTCTTGTTTTATAGGCTGAATTGTACAAATCTTTTACAGATGAAATCACGAGAAAGCAATACTGGTATACAAATATATATACAAAGCATAAAGAAATATGAAATCAATTATACACCTTTGGGGCAATATGAATACAAGAACAATGACATCACAGTAATATTTATAGCATCAATTCCATTCATGAAATGCTTAAGGCAATGAAGAAGAGAAAGATATACAAGTATTTGCCTAGCTTGACATACATGTAAGAACTTATTATGCTTGCATTTCTGTTTCTTTGCCTTCAGAGATGTTAATTCGTAGGCGCTCCAGCAATATCGACCACAACCCATACCCTCCAAGAGCATTACCAGTAGACTCAAGTCATGTACCTCAGTTCTTCCCAATGCTTCAAGATGATGTCCTCTTGAAGCCACCATTCACCAACGGGTAACTCTCTTCATCTTTAACCAATCCATCATTTTGATACTGGGCACTCAAGCAGTATTATGAGAATAAAAATACCCTTCATTTTTGTCTTGCCTGCATAATAGATACGAGACAAGGTGCTGCTACAGCAGTGTTAACATCAATATCTGTCAAAATTTTTGAAATATCATTTGTAATGTACATCTAAGGATCTCGGGGCAAGGTGGGTCAATGATCTTTGATGATGTTGTATCACTTAAGATTTTCTTACATTACTGTGTTGCCATGGTAACAATGTGACAGAAATCTGGGAAAAGTGCTATTTACAATATGTTTCTTCAGACTGTAGTGATAGCGCAGGCTATTAATTGCAATCAGTGATATTTCTATTTCAATTATATTGCTTGTGAATATTAGATCGTGTTAATGAAACACTTGTCACAAGTTAGCTTAAGATCAATGAAAGTAACAATTGACAAGCAATCTATTAAACGCTCTGTAAGGTCCTCCCATTGGCAATATAAACAAGATTTGTGATGTCAAACTAATACAACTCTCCCATTTGTATACTGAGAATGTACACAAAATATATTTGCTCATTCCAATGATAAAACACAAACTCTTTGTAATGTATTCAACCTCTATGGATTCCCATGAAAAACAAACAATCTCTGGATAGACTTGATAAAACTGACAATTTGAATATGTAGAAAGTTAATTGGGGAGTTAAATAATTATAACATCAGACATGTTATTTGCTTTGACAATCTGAGGATTTCAAAATCATCAGTTATCTCACCATATTTATTATTATTTTTCTTCTGTTTAAACACAAGCTAAATTTGTTCCCAGGGTTTTATTCTCCTTTAATGACATTTCTTAAATTAGAACTTAAACGTGATTTGTGTTATAATGGAAGGAGTTATTATGTGGTTTGTTTTTAGGAGGAGTAAATACAGAAACATTGCTAAGTGGAAACAGAAAGAGAGACAAGAACAGCACAGAGAACATCTCGGTCTCCAGCCTCATGAGAGAGAGGTATAGCATGAAGAGAATGATGATGATGATGATGATGGTAATGATAATGGTGATGATGATGGTGATGATGATGGTGATGATGATGGTGATGATGATGGTGATGATGATGATGGAGATGATGATGATGGTGATGATGATGATGATGGTGATGATGATGGTGATGATGATGATGATGATGATGATGGTGATGGTGATGGTGATGATGGAGATGATGATGGTGATGATGATGATGATGGTGATGATGATGGTGGTGGTGGTGATGAAGAAGATAATGATGATGGTGATGATGATGATGATGGTGGTGATGAAGAAGATGAAGATGATGGTGATGATGATGATGATGGTGGTGGTGATGAAGAAGATAATGATGATGATGATGATGATGATGGTGATGATGATGATGATGATGATGATGATGATGATGGTGATGATGATGATGATGATGGTGGTGATGATGATGATGATGGTGGTGGTGATGAAGAAGATAATGATGGTGATGATGATGATGATGATGATGGTGATGATGATGATGATGAAGATGATGGTGATGATGATGTTGGTGGTGATGAAGAAGATGATGGTGATGATGATGATGGTGATGGTGATGATGATGATGATGGTGATGATGATGAAGATGATGGTGATGATGATGATGATGTTGGTGGTGATGAAGAAGATAATGATGGTGATGATGATGATGGTGATGATGATGGTGGTGATGATGATGATGATGATGATGGTGATGATGGTGATGATGATGGTGATGATGATGGTGATGATGATGGTGAAGATGATGGTGATGGTGATGATGATGGTGATAGTCATGATGGTGATGATAATCAGAAATCTAAGAGATTGTGTTGTCTTTACTTTCTTTCATTTATATTTATCTCTTTAGAAATACCTTCAATCTCTTCATGCTAAGAAACCACCCGTCCGACAGGCCGTCCTCACTCACTATGATCAGAAGAAAGCAAATCAGCAATTTGTTGAAGAATTGCTCAAAGAATGCAAGATCAAGGTATTGTTGTTAATTATTTGATCTTTACAGCTAGCTCTTGCTTTTGTGTTT
The DNA here is from genome assembly GCF_018143015.1 of Lytechinus variegatus. Taxonomy (NCBI): domain Eukaryota; kingdom Metazoa; phylum Echinodermata; class Echinoidea; order Temnopleuroida; family Toxopneustidae; genus Lytechinus; species Lytechinus variegatus. The sequence goes on from NC_054758.1 coordinate 23,161,479, forward strand.
TGTTAACAGTATTGTTACATAATCCGAAAGCATCAATACGTAGCATACTGCAACATTATTGATGCAAAATAATCTGTAGCAGTATTAGACTAAAAATCTGAGAGATGTGAGTAATTAAAAATAAGTACGATCTTTTCCCTGAGAAAAATCCATCAAATAATATAACAATTATTAGAATTTTGATTATTTGCTTTGTCACTTCATATGCGAGCAGCTACAGATAAGGTATGGTACGTCATCAATGAAATGCATTTTTCTCAGAAAATTGAAAATGTTTTTTACTGTACCTTATGTACATATATATCAATGGACAAATCATTTCACATCCATTCATAAATGTAACAAAAATAAATCATCACGAACCAGTAAAGAATGGAAATTAAAACATATGATGCAGCTGTTCGTTTATTACGTCACAAATCCAAACCTATAATTCTAATATCTCTCTCAGTGGATTTCCCTCAAACCTTTATCAATATTTTTTATTAATATATCTGCTATTTTTACAACAAACTTTTCTTCAGGGTGAACTTCCCCTTTAAACTTCTCTTTTTTTATCAGTTTTCAATATGGAACTTTTTAAATGAAACTAATACTGCATGTTAAATGTGAATGATAATGACACTGCCTTGTAATCCCAATGCTCATCTCTATAAACATGGACCATTTTGATAATGGTACTTGTTTTTTTTACTGCCTTACTTTGACTTTTACATGCTTTTGTTTTTGTTTGTGTAGACGAAGAAGATGCTTGTGTTTAAGATGGGACAAGAAGCCATAGAACTAGGTCATGGTGACATCAATCGGTCTGGTGTGGAGGAAAACACACTCATAGCTAGCCTATGTGATCTATTAGAGAGGATATTCAGTCATGGATGTAGATCAAAGAAACAGGTATAATAATATTAATAATATGCAACATTTATAAAGCGCTTAATACAAATGTTTCTAAGCGCTGCATACTATTACCCCGGCTTTAGCACGGCTACCCTGATCGGGCGCATCGAGCATTCAAGGAATTTCTTCCTACCAGGGGAGCGTTTCATGAAAGGACTTGTCAGACGTTTTATCCGACAAGTCCTGTTTTATACGACAGTTACTATAGTAACAGTGTTTCTCAACCAATCAGAATCCAGGAAAGTTGTCAGCTCTGACAACATGTCGGACGAAAATATTGATGAAACGCCCCCCCCCCTGGTACCCATTTAATACACCTGGGTCGAGAGTGGCAAATGTAGATAAATGCCTTGCCAAAGGACGCGAGTGCTGCGATGGGATTTGAACCCCGGACCTTGTGGTTTACAGTCCGGAGACTTATCCACTGAGCCACAACACAAGAGAACACAAGAGGTATCCCTCTTGTTACCCTGTCTCTCTCTCTCACTTTCACACACATAAGCACTTGCTCTCTCTATCTCTCCAATCTATCTTGTCCCTGCTCACACACTCTCTGCACGATCCAACTATGAAATAGTTTAAATGAAGTAACTTCTGAAGGTTTCCATGATGAAGAAGAACTGTGTATCTTTCTTGGGCAAGTGTTGGTCCTGAAAAGGACCACCCAAACTTGATGTGTTCTTGTCCTTAAGACGACACTTGTTGGAATATTGAGTTTGGGTGATCCTTTTCAGGAACACCACTTGCCCAAGAAAGATACATGGTGTACCGTGAGACCTACTACACAGTTAAATTAAATTCACCCTATGTACCTTTCAACTACATTCATATGTATAAATACCCATGAGTCTTTTTAGGCTGATCATGAGATGTGAATCTTCAAACATGTTCCATTTATAAGAATGTTCATTTTATTTGTCTTCAACTATGAAATATTTTTTTAAATGTAATTTTACATTAAAATTCAAAGTTCAAAGAATTAAAATTTAAATTATTTGAATATGGTATAATGGTAGGAATACAAAAAAAATAAGAATTCATGTTTCCTGAAAGCCTGTGTTGTCAGAGTAAATCCCAAATTTGCTTCAAGTAACACCTGATTATGGCATCATAACAATTTAGAACTGAAATTGCTTTTATTACTTCAGGGAGGCTCAAAATATACTGGAATTTTATTATTCATTCTACTATTTGGGACTCTGATCATTAGGATTTTATAGGTCAAAATATTTGTATCAACTATTATTACAATTTGTTGAAAATAGGTTGCAACAGCCGGTGTAGTGTATGTTGGGCTTTATGATAATGGTCTGTTATCCATAGTTTTTTTTTCTTCTTCTGTTTGTTTTTGATATAGAGTAAGAGTGCCTTGTGGTGGCATCTTCTAAGCTATCGTCGTTTCCGTCAGCGTAAGAAGGCTTCATCAGAGCAGAACCTTGCATTAGCTGGTAAATAATGTCATTATCATTCTGGGTCGACAGAAGGGAAATTCCCCTGTTTAGATCCTTACTGAATTTCTTGTTATCTACAATGGAGTTCATATGAAGTATTACAATGCGTTTAGAGTACATGTTATATCAGAGATACGAGTTGATTTAGGAGTTGTGAGGTCAAAGGTTATAATGGTCTTAACCAACAATATCAGTTACAATAACTCAGATCAGTGTGCTCATGTGTGCATACTACATTGGATGGTGGTCTGGGTAGGGGTCACATAATCTGGGTAGGGGTCACATAATCAAGCTCACAGAGTTTAAAGATTGGTAGATAGTATACTCTTGGTCTGACAATGTTGGAGTCATGAATTTTAGCAGTGTGCAGTTCAGATTTCCTTAGTAAATGTTGAAAAGTAAATGTTGAAAAAAACATATAGTAGCCTTTTCAATCAATTTGAAATTTTCCAAATTATATACAATATCATTTTTTACAAATATTTTCAAAATTCTCTCTTTGTCCATGGCTGTTTAATGTTTTCACCCATTATTAACATTTATTATTTTAGGTGCAGAGAGTTCTCCTAGACATAGAAGATCAAGCACCGTACCCGGACAGCCATTGCCAACTTTACCGACTGATTTCAGCTTTGATTGGAAGTATGTATCCTACTATGGTCTAGGAGATAGAGGGCTTTATTCAAAATTTTTGGTGGGAAAGATTTGACAGGCTTACACAGGGTAAAATTGTGTGCTGATTCCAAAAATGTCAGTCTTATTGACCATACTCAGAACATTTTAGTCATTTTGGCTGATTTTTTACCCAAAATGACCATTTTGACCACTCTTTGGAAAATGGTCCCTTAACAGAATGCTTTTGTTACCAAATCCAATTGGAAGTATCTATCCTACTATTAATAGACATCTTCATAGCATGGATCTACTGTGGATACATTTTTTAGATTCAATTTCCTGTGTTTTTTTCTTTGTTTTGCTTTTTTTGGGGGGGGTTTGTCTTTTTTTTTTGCATTGCGAGGTTTTATGACTTCTATTGGAATTGAATCCCAAGTAGATAATGCACAAAGTGAGAGTTGAGAAATGGATGTGAACATCAGCTATATCCTCATATATTGTGAATTTTAGTTTGAAAATCATGATGTTTATTTGATCTGCAATGAATGTATTCACTAAATATTTTATTTCTCTACAAATATTGTGATATGAAAGTCTTAAGTGGCAGAAAATGGTTCATTTTGAATATTGAATTTTGAAGAGGTTAATATATGAGCTTGATTTTATCAAGGTTTTATAGTCAATATTTGATACATAAATGGAATTAAACATATTAGTATTGAGTTCAATTATCAGAAAGATATATATAACACATGATATATTGATGTACTTGTACCCACATTCACCCACTCCTGATTATAATGTTATCTTGACCAGGAATGTTGACCGCATGACCAATATTCGTACTGAGGTTGGTAAATCAAGAGCTTTTGTTCGTTTGGCACTGGAAAGGAAAGTTCTTCATAAACACATCAAAGAGCTGGTCTCAAATGATGAACTTCTCAAGTAAGTCCTGTTACAAAGATATAACACTGATTGTATATTGTAGGAAGTGGAATCATTTGCTGACAGTTCTATCGTTAGGCATTGTGTTACAGACCTCTGGTGTTCAGTATCTTCTTTTTTATAATGGAATCCAAAGGAATTAAATATTTTAATGTGATCAAAATGATTGTAAAACAACACAACAAAACTAAACTAATGAAAAGCAATGATTATTTGAAACAAAAGTACAGGAAAATCCTTGGCTTGAGCCAAGATAATGTGTAAAATCTCAATTCTGGGTCCTTTTATAGAGAGCTTAAAAAGGACAAGTCCACCCCAACAAAGAGTTGACTTGAATAAAAAGAGAAACATTTGGTAGATTTCTATTTTGCACTATTTTCATCAAGATCTGAAAAAATCAGACTGTTTAATGAAGTGGTTGATGAGATAGATAGGTCTCCCTATAGTTGTTGCCATAATGACAAAGTTGTAAGACCTTTATGAAATGGACCCCTGGGTAGCATTTCATGAAAGGACATGTCAGAAGTTTTATCTGAGAGTTACCATTGTTACATTGCTTGTCAGCCAATCAAAATCAAGGAAAGATATCAGATCTGACAACTTGTCAGACAAAAATGTTGATGAAACGCCCCCCTGGTCTCATACTCAGTACACGAATTCCAATTGAAATTAGTCTCTTTAAAAAAGTACCTTTTCAACTTATTCATGTAGATGTATAGAGAATTGATGTTTTCTTATGATATTTACATGTAGGTCATGATGGCAAAAGTCACAGTGGGTATATAGCTCAAATCATGATATTCTCTTGATAACTAAAGGATTCAACTACATACTGGGATTATGTATACAATAGGAGAAACAATGATTTGATTTGGGGATCATAAGGTCAATGGTTGCAAAGTCATTTACTATGAATTTTTAACATTAAATAAAGATATTCATAACTATTCAACCAGCATTCATGTGATTTGTTTACTCTGAGAAGTGCTTAAGATATGTAGGAATTGAAATTTAGAAGTAATTTATTTGCTATTTTATTTTTCATTTGTATTTAGGAAGCGATATCGCGGTGAAGCATTCTTGAGATGTGAAGAAGAAAAGATGCAATTCCTATACTACCTCCTGTCACTCAATGCGGTTGACTTCCATTGCTTCACAAACTCATTCCCTACCACAGGTACGCATTATGTCATGTTCAATTCTTGGTCTTGGGTTGAATTAATGAATGCCAGGTTCACACTTCCACGCATTGTGATGCCCGCATTGCCCCACATTGGTGCGTGCCAGTGCGGGATACTTTATGGCATGACTTAGCTGTATCAGTTCACGCATTGTCCCGACATGTTTGCGCATAGTTCACTCAGTGTTCGTGCACTGTCCCGATGTGCTTTCAGCAAATATTGTCGATACCCTATTCTGCGACGTATCTATTGCAAATTTAAATATTCCAATGTTCTGGTGTTGACACCCTCGTTGATTATGATATCTAACACTGATCACTTGGTTTGCACTCACAAGCTATGCGTGAAGTATGCTTAGTTCACACACTGACCCGCATTAGAGCGTGCCCATGTGCAAACTATGCAGGAACCACAATGCGTGCAAGTGTCAACTGAGCTTAAGATGTACATGTAGCTATTCCTGGGACAAATTACGCTAGATGTTAAGCTGCTTGTAATGTAATGTGAATCAGTTTATTTCACTCATATTATTCTGGTGGTAATTAATTCCTAATTCTTTTCCTTAAAGTCAGCCAGACAAGAATGGCTTTTTCAGACCCGTCTTATTTCCAAGACCAAATGCTGGTTATTCTTTTTCCGTTATTTTTTTTCTTCAACCTGTCGACTGTGTGCATCGGCGATCGAATTATACGGCGATGGATTTTTGCACTAGTATTCAACCCGTTGGCACTAGTATTCAACCTAGCGATGACAGATGACCCTGTCTCTCAATCTGCCCTTGTCCCATCTGACTATGGACTAGACCATTTGAGATGAGACCAAACGGAATTAATCAAAGCCAGAGACTTACATAGATCTAGATCTAATTTAGCAATCTAAACCATTTTGAGATTTGCCATCTATCATCACTAGGTTAAATACTAGTGCCATTCAGTGCAAAAGATCATCGCCACACAATTCGATCCTCTGCGCATACAGTTGACAGATTGATGAAGAAAATACCAACAACAGATTACCCTGGAAACAGCAAAGGTATGAAATTAAGATAAATTCCCTATTTCTAAATATTTGGGGAATTTGTCCAAATCTTTGAATTATGCCGGGTTGAATACGATAGTCTGTCGTCCATTTAGATATTTATCATTGCCCAGAGATCATCGTACCAGAATCTTTTAAAATCCCTAGAACGTTAACATCCTAATGTGAGCAGGTTTTTTTTGACATAGTACCACATATTTTGAATAATTTGCCACCTTTTTCTATCTGAACTTTTTTCTGATTGACTTCTAGTGGTGACGTATCGGGTGCTGATTAGCCAGAGTCGTAAGTTTCAGGCGCCAACAACGGCCAATCCATGGCTACAGGTGACTGGAGAGATGCTACAAACACCTGTTATACACATACCAAAGAATGCTCAGGATTTTACCTTTCAGGTGAGCTATAAAAGACAGTCTGGTCAAATTTTTAGAGGAAACAAAGAGAAGAGGGAATATAGGGTCATATCCAGGCTGAAACCTATTAAAACAATATGAATGTTAGACTTACATGTGGGACCTTTCTGAAGTGATTTCTGTTTCCTTGAAATGTAATAATGCTCTTTGATTATGATGACATAAGCAATTCATGAAGAGAAGTATGATTCGGGAAAATATGGTAAAAAAAAAAATGTTGATTGTTATATGGCATTGCTGGCCGAAAAGTAAATGAAGTATGCCCGTTATTTGAGTTTGTTTATTTCTGTTAGAGGATTTCACTATGGACAATGGTGAACAAGTTGAGCTGGACTGGCTATTGAGAGTTCAGGCTACATGCTATGGAAAAGTTAATTGATATTTATCAGTGATATTGCCAAATTTAATGCAGCAAATGTTAATACCTTGGCAGCATCAAGTGTGTTGCAGCCATAGAGCATTGTTCTGTATTGTCCATGTTGATCAGGGAATACATCTTGCTGGTGCTCATTTTTTATCCTTTATTTAAAGATAAATGAAAGTTATTGTAGTAAACACTGATTTCATAAGAAACTCTGTAAAGTCAAGGTTAATTATATCATTGTAGATTTAGATCAGGTACAGTTTGCATTAACTGAACTTTGTGAAAGAATCAAATCTAAGCTGAAAAACGATTACTCTGAAGATCACCAACACAGATAAGCACATGTGGGACAGTGTATTAGTATTGCATGTGAAAAGACCCAACATCAGGCTCAAATGTTATTCTTGTTTTTTTTTTAAGTTCCAAGCTATTTTTACAAGAATCATTCGCATATATTTTTTTTAAACAAACAGGTAGTTGGGTGGTATTGTATTGGAATCTATTCAAACTCTCTTTGATATCGTAACTGCAACTGATATTTATCTTTTATTTTTACAAATGATTAAAGGGAATTTATTTGTCTAGTTAAATTATGAAGTTGGATTTCTTTCACCAATTAATTATTCATAAAGATTGTGTGTTTGTGTGAATTCCCATATCCTTTGAGAATTGTTTTGAAAATGTTATTGCATGAAAGTCTAACAGGAAATGGGCTCAACAATAATTTGTGATGAATGTTGGGTAATCTATTTTATGTTCTGAGCATTCACTGGTCCATTAAGACTTCTGCTAACATTGATGAGAAAGGTTTGTCTTGAGTGATATCTCATTTTTCTTTTGATTACCAGCATGCTAACCTTGGCGTCCTAACAACCCTTCAGATAGGACATGATAATGCAGGTCTCTTACCTCGATGGTTAGTAGATTATATCTACATCAGGAACGAAATCACTGGACATGCATACAAGTGAGTTCTTATTTTTGCCTTTCATTTGATGATATACAGTATACTCCTGATTTAAAAAGAAAAGTTGAATAAGTCTTAATTTATATTACATGTTAAGTGATTTTGCAGCAAACACAAAGAACGTTCATAAAGATGTTATATAATATATCAGATATTAGATATGCATACACAATTTGTAGTGATATAGTGCATGTAGTAAACATAATACCTAATTTATTGGAGCTTATTCTCATTTTCAATGAGGAGATTCTTTAAACAATATTAATGATTTCTTTTTATTTAATCCTCAGGCATTGGATGTTGATTGCATGTATATTGTTAAATTTCATTTAAAAAGTTATTGTCATGTTATGTTTTTATACATCATTATGTGTTCTTTGAAATTGTATAAACATAAATATATTTTTAGAGTTTTGTTTGAATTTAGATATGCCTTGATATTTTTCAGAAGCAACCTTCTACTTGATAATTTAGATTATGGACAAAGATCTATGATTATTTGTCAGTTTTATTTTGAAAGGGTTTCTTTTTCAGTAACTTAAGTCGAATCCATATATTTTTAGTTATTTTGAAAATACTTATTTAAATTTGATGAACTAGGTTCCCCTGTGGTAGATGGATAGGACGTAGTGTTGATGATGGAAGTCTAGAACGTCTTCTAGTGGCGGAGTTTATCCCTCCGATCATCGACTATGAAGGCGATCACTTCTGGGGATCAAATACCACACCGAGACGAACCCATGCCAGAAGGTCCAGTGCCAGTGCTAGTAGTTCCCCATCCCCGCCACCTCGAGTTCCTCATAAGCTAGACCAGAATGCTATCCAAGAACTCTTGACTGATGCTGTCAATAATATCGTCAAGCATTTCTACAAACCAGAGAAAGAGGTACTTCAAAAATACCCTTAGATTTAAGAACTTCTTTGATTCTAAAGAGCAGTTCAACAAAGTATGACCAACTACCCCTGGATCTATTTATTCCTCAGATGATTAGTTCATATGAAAATATGTAATGCTCTCAAATTACCATGGCTCCAGCAGTTCAAGAATTCAAATTTGAGAAAATTTGGGTTGGGTGTAAAAAAATGTTGATGAATCTATAGAAGTGCTCAAAAGATAAAAGGCATTGTATTCATGATGTTTTTCACAAAGAGGAAACTCTACTGTATGTAGATGATGATATAAAGCGAAAAAGGTTTGATCATAGTGCCCAAACTGTCATTCATATTCAAAATGTGTAGAGGGCAGACTTGCAATAATCCCTCCTTATAATATATAGATAGGTTTATGATTGATTTGAACAAAAAAGTAGAAGTAATGTCAGTGTCAGTTCTTAAATATATTTGTAGAGTGCATGCACCATCCACAGACACTATTTAAGCAACATTTCTCTTGTATATATAAAGATGCTATAAATATGAAAAAAAAATTGTCCTAAAAACCTAAAAATTACACTATGCAAAAGATCTAAACATTAGCTTGTATATATAATTTTGCATGACTCATCATAATTGATAGCTACATCTTGGTTTATATCTTCTTAGTGTAGAGGGCTTGGAAAGTCCTCTGTAAGTAGTCTCTAAGTAAAAATACAATATTTGGGTCAAAAGAAAATTATTATTGTAAACCATATGGTCTCATATCTGTAAAAAAATCATCTAGTAGTAATAGGAAATTGAAGAAACAATCTATTTCTGGAAATTATTGAGTAATTTTTTTCTTTTCTTGGCTGTCAGGGTTAACAGGTTATATTTTAGGCGAAGAGTAACAATTTTGACCATAATCAAGAGTTACTTTTCTAAAAGTAATTTAGTTTTTGGTATTAGCATGGATAAAGTAATAACGGCAATTGAATGGCACTTTTTCTCTCTGTCTATTTGTTTAGCGTGGTCAGTTAACAGTGCTACTCTGTGGTGAGTTTGGTCTGGTTAAATGTATGGACTTAGTTCTACAGTATGGGTTCAGATCATCTAGACTCTTCAGGAATAACTTCTTCATCTGGGATTTCCTAGGTAAGCATCAAAATTATTATTTTCATATCTGGATTTTGTCTTATAAGGAGTGTATATACACCACACAGAGGTCATGATGTACAATGAAAACCTTACCACACAGAGGTCATGATGTACAATGAAAACCTTACCACACAGAGGTCATGATGTACAATGAAAACCTTACCACACAGAGGTCATGATGTACAATGAAAACCTTACCACACAGAGGTCATGATGTACAATGAAAACCTTACCACACAGAGGTCATGATATACAATGAAAACCTTACCACAGAGGTCATGATGTATAATGAAAACCTTACCACACAGAGGTCATGATGTACAATGAAAACCTTACCACACAGAGGTCATGATGTACAATGAAAACCTTACCACACAGAGGTCATGATGTACAATGAAAACCTTACCACACAGAGGTCATGATGTACAATGAAAACCTAACCACACAGAGGTCATGATGTACAATGAAAACCTTACCACACAGAGGTCATGATGTACAATGAAAACCTTACCACACAGAGGTCATGATGTACAATGAAAACCTTACCACACAGAGGTCATGATGTACAATGAAAACCTTACCACACAGGTCATGATGTACAATGAAAACCTTACCACACAGGTCATGATGTACAATGAAAACCTTACCACACAGAGGTCATGATGTACAATGAAAACCTTACCACACAGAGGTCATGATGTACAATGAAAACCTTACCACACAGAGGTCATGATATACAATGAAAACCTTACCACACAGAGGTCATGATGTACAATGAAAACCTTACCACACAGAGGTCATGATGTATAATGAAAACCTTACCACACAGAGGTCATGATATACAATGAAAACCTAACCACACAGAGGTCATGATGTACAATGAAAACCTTACCACACAGAGGTCATGATGTACAATGAAAACCTTACCACACAGAGGTCATGATGTACAATGAAAACCTAACCACACAGGTCATGATATACAATGAAAACCTTACCACACAGAGGTCATGATATACAATGAAAACCTAACCACACAGAGGTCATGATGTACAATGAAAACCTTACCACACAGAGGTCATGATGTACAATGAAAACCTTACCACACAGAGGTCATGATGTACAATGAAAACCTTACCACACAGAGGTCATGATGTACAATGAAAACCTTACCACACAGGTCATGATGTACAATGAAAACCTTACCACACAGAGGTCATGATGTATAATGAAAACCTAACCACACAGGTCATGATGTACAATGAAAACCTTACCACAGAGGTCATGATGTATAATGAAAACCTTACCACACAGAGGTCATGATGTACAATGAAAACCTTACCACACAGAGGTCATGATGTACAATGAAAACCTTACCACACAGAGGTCATGATGTACAATGAAAACCTTACCACACAGAGGTCATGATATACAATGAAAACCTTACCACACAGGTCATGATGTACAATGAAAACCTTACCACAGAGGTCATGATATACAATGAAAACCTTACCACACAGAGGTCATGATGTACAATGAAAACCTTACCACACAGAGGTCATGATATACAATGAAAACCTTACCACACAGAGGTCATGATGTACAATGAAAACCTAACCACACAGAGGTCATGATGTACAATGAAAACCTTACCACACAGAGGTCATGATGTACAATGAAAACCTTACCACAGAGGTCATGATGTATAATGAAAACCTTACCACACAGGTCATGATATACAATGAAAACCTTACCACACAGAGGTCATGATGTACAATGAAAACCTTACCACACAGAGGTCATGATATACAATGAAAACCTTACCACACAGAGGTCATGATATACAATGAAAACCTTACCACACAGGTCATGATATACAATGAAAACCTTATCACACAGGTCATGATGTACAATGAAAACCTTACCACACAGAGGTCATGATATATAATGAAAACCTTACCACACAGAGGTCATGATGTACAATGAAAACCTTACCACACAGGTCATGATGTACAATGAAAACCTTACCACACAGGTCATGATGTACAATGAAAACCTTACCACACAGAGGTCATGATATACAATGAAAACCTTACCACACAGAGGTCATGATGTACAATGAAAACCTTACCACACAGAGGTCATGATATACAATGAAAACCTTACCACACAGGTCATGATGTACAATGAAAACCTTACCACACAGAGGTCATGATATACAATGAAAACCTTACCACACAGAGGTCATGATGTACAATGAAAACCTTACCACACAGAGGTCATGATGTACAATGAAAACCTTACCACAGAGGTCATGATGTACAATGAAAACCTTACCACACAGAGGTCATGATGTACAATGAAAACCTTACCACACAGAGGTCATGATGTATAATGAAAACCTTACCACACAGAGGTCATGATGTACAATGAAAACCTTACCACACAGAGGTCATGATATACAATGAAAACCTTACCACACAGGTCATGATGTATAATGAAAACCTTACCACACAGAGGTCATGATGTACAATGAAAACCTTACCACACAGAGGTCATGATGTACAATGAAAACCTTACCACACAGAGGTCATGATGTACAATGAAAACCTTACCACACAGGTCATGATGTACAATGAAAACCTTACCACACAGAGGTCATGATGTACAATGAAAACCTTACCACACAGAGGTCATGATATACAATGAAAACCTTACCACACAGAGGTCATGATATACAATGAAAACCTTACCACACAGAGGTCATGATATACAATGAAAACCTTACCACACAGGTCATGATGTACAATGAAAACCTAACCACACAGGTCATGATGTACAATGAAAACCTTACCACACAGAGGTCATGATATACAATGAAAACCTTACCACACAGAGGTCATGATATACAATGAAAACCTAACCACACAGAGGTCATGATATACAATGAAAACCTAACCACACAGGTCATGATGTACAATGAAAACCTTACCACACAGAGGTCATGATATACAATGAAAACCTTACCACACAGAGGTCATGATGTACAATGAAAACCTTACCACACAGAGGTCATGATATACAATGAAAACCTAACCACACAGGTCATGATGTATAATGAAAACCTTACCACACAGAGGTCATGATGTACAATGAAAACCTTACCACACAGAGGTCATGATATATAATGAAAACCTTACCACACAGAGGTCATGATATACAATGAAAACCTTACCACACAGAGGTCATGATATACAATGAAAACCTTACCACACAGGTCATGATGTACAATGAAAACCTAACCACACAGAGGTCATGATGTACAATGAAAACCTTACCACACAGAGGTCATGATGTACAATGAAAACCTAACCACACAGGTCATGATGTACAATGAAAACCTTACCACACAGAGGTCATGATATACAATGAAAACCTTACCACACAGAGGTCATGATGTACAATGAAAACCTTACCACACAGAGGTCATGATGTACAATGAAAACCTTACCACACAGAGGTCATGATGTACAATGAAAACCTTACCACACAGAGGTCATGATGTACAATGAAAACCTTACCACACAGAGGTCATGATATACAATGAAAACCTTACCACACAGAGGTCATGATGTACAATGAAAACCTTACCACACAGAGGTCATGATGTACAATGAAAACCTTACCACACAGAGGTCATGATGTACAATGAAAACCTTACCACACAGAGGTCATGATGTATAATGAAAACCTTACCACACAGAGGTCATGATGTACAATGAAAACCTTACCACACAGAGGTCATGATGTACAATGAAAACCTTACCACACAGAGGTCATGATGTATAATGAAAACCTTACCACACAGAGGTCATGATATATAATGAAAACCTTACCACACAGAGGTCATGATGTACAATGAAAACCTTACCACACAGAGGTCATGATGTATAATGAAAACCTTACCACACAGAGGTCATGATGTACAATGAAAACCTTACCACACAGAGGTCATGATGTACAATGAAAACCTTACCACACAGAGGTCATGATGTACAATGAAAACCTTACCACACAGAGGTCATGATGTACAATGAAAACCTTACCACACAGAGGTCATGATGTACAAAGAAAACCTTACCACACAGAGGTCATGATGTACAATGAAAACCTTACCACACAGAGGTCATGATATACAATGAAAACCTTACCACACAGAGGTCATGATGTACAATGAAAACCTTACCACACAGAGGTCATGATGTACAATGAAAACCTTACCACACAGAGGTCATGATGTACAATGAAAACCTTACCACACAGAGGTCATGATGTACAATGAAAACCTTACCACACAGAGGTCATGATGTACAATGAAAACCTTACCACACAGAGGTCATGATGTACAATGAAAACCTTACCACACAGAGGTCATGATGTACAAAGAAAACCTTACCACACAGAGGTCATGATATACAATGAAAACCTTACCACACAGAGGTCATGATGTACAATGAAAACCTTACCACACAGAGGTCATGATGTACAATGAAAACCTTACCACACAGAGGTCATGATGTACAATGAAAACCTTACCACACAGAGGTCATGATGTACAATGAAAACCTTACCACACAGAGGTCATGATATACAATGAAAACCTTACCACACAGAGGTCATGATGTACAATGAAAACCTTTCCACACAGAGGTCATGATATACAATGAAAACCTTACCACACAGAGGTCATGATATACAATGAAAACCTAACCACACAGAGGTCATGATGTACAATGAAAACCTTACCACACAGAGGTCATGATATACAATGAAAACCTTACCACACAGAGGTCATGATGTACAATGAAAACCTTACCACACAGAGGTCATGATATACAATGAAAACCTAACCACACAGAGGTCATGATGTACAATGAAAACCTTACCACACAGAGGTCATGATGTACAATGAAAACCTTACCACACAGAGGTCATGATGTACAATGAAAACCTTACCACACAGAGGTCATGATGTACAATGAAAACCTTACCACACAGAGGTCATGATGTACAATGAAAACCTTACCACACAGAGGTCATGATGTACAATGAAAACCTTACCACACAGAGGTCATGATGTACAATGAAAACCTTACCACACAGAGGTCATGATGTACAATGAAAACCTTACCACACAGAGGTCATGATGTACAATGAAAACCTTACCACACAGAGGTCATGATGTACAATGAAAACCTTACCACACAGAGGTCATGATGTATAATGAAAACCTTACCACACAGAGGTCATGATGTATAATGAAAACCTTGTTTCTGAGGAATTGTTTGAGGGCTCATCTTGGGTTAGCTCATTCCAATAGAAATATTGACTTGCCTGATGTTTGACACATAGTCTAAATTCAGGTTTAATTTAAACTCTGGTCTCAATAGGGAGAAGATCTATGTATCAGCTCCATTGACATTTAGATCATTCATAACTGTTTAGGAATGATAATGAAAACAGTTGCCTTCACTATTTCAAAGTGATATGCGAGCACAGCAAACATAAGAACATATAATGTAAACAGAATTCTGACTTTCCATAATTTTAGCTCAGAGTTAGACCGTAGCTTATGTTAAACCGGACTTCAAAATATGGCCCTAATTTTCTGAAATGTGAAATTGTGTACTAAATTTAATTGGAGTATTATTGTCCATTTATTTACAGAGAAAGTTGCTCGGTATTTAGACAGCTTAGACCAGGATGAGGAAGGCCGGTTTAGTTCACGTCAAGAGAAACGAGCTCGAAGGACATTCTGTCTAACACTTCATCAGATCAATAGGTACGCTGAGACTGTTGGCAAAGATGGAAAGTTACAGCTTCTAGTCTGCCTTGGTATAAGGTGAGTCTTGTATTCTGGTTTCTAGTTATGAATTGTCAATTATGACTTTCATCTCTAACAGTAGAGATTCAAATTTGTCATTACATCTGGTTGCCAATTCATCAATAATTGGTTAGGAATCATAAACTGGATTATTTTTGTGCACCATTATAACATGGGGAAAGAACCCAGTAAGGATGAGAAACAAACAAAGTAAACAAAAAAATTGTATTTTTAGGTTCTCCTAATTTTAGCACAGAGTTAGACCATGGTGTATGTTATACTGGAGTTCAGACATACAGGCCTGATTAGTCTCTGCCCTATTTGATGATTGGTTTTGGTGGTCCATCTTTCTGGGTTTTTTTTTTTTTTTAATGAATTTCAGGCCTATTGATAGATCAACATTAAATTTTGCTCATGTGAGCATATTCATTTTCCAATGCTTTAAACTATTTGGGGTTATAAGGTTATGGGGGTTAGGAGCCCATTCTAAGTGAAATTTAAACTTCAAGGTGTGCATGTGAGTTACAGAGTTGGTTTTGCTCCTGTGGAATATCTACACATAAACCATAATCATCTCATCATGCTGGACCTCTACACATATCAAAACACAAAACTATAGTGAATATTATTGCATGGGAGGGATAACTGACATGATCTATTCTGGTCTATTTGAAATATGTATTTTACAGTCACCTTAAATAGATCATACATAGATATGAAAGTTTGACTTGAATATATTGTGATAGAGATTGTACTTGATTGTTTTTTTTTTACACAGAGATCATCTTCTTCATCAATGGTTACCAGTCCTTGCTGAGACACCGGTCACTAAGAACATGTATGATGAATGTTCATTCTTCCATTCTCCTCATCATCTAGACTTCCTCTGCAGTCTACTCATGCAACTAGATGAATTCAATATCTCACTTGAAGCATCAGTCACTAAAGGTATTGAGTTATGATACCAAGATACACACTAGATTGAGGTCTTAATCTACAAGATTACAAGATACATCTTAACTTCATGTCTTGAGTTGTGATACCATTCTACAAGATTTATAGAGACACACTAGCTTGAGGTCTTTAGTTATGATATCAATCTACAAGATACACTCTAGCTTGAGGTCTTTAGTTATGATATCAATCTACAATACACTCTAGCTTGAGGTCTTTAGTTATGATATCAATCTACAATAAACACTCTAGTTTGAGGTCTTTAGTTATGATATCAATCTACAAGAAATACTCTAGCTTGAGGTCTTTAGTTATGATATCAATCTACAAGATACACACTAGCTTAAGGTCTGAAAATCTTTCAAAAACCTTTTTCCAAACGCCAAACATTATAAAGAGAGACAACTTGCCTGATATGTTTTATTTTCAAGAGTGGTATTGACATAGGATGAGATGTTATCATCTGATAAAGGTTAGTGTATGAGCTCTATATCAAAAGAAAGTGATACTAATATATTTGTAAAAAGTGTTGCATTATAAACAAACCACTGATTTGCACTTTAAAGATATTCTTTTTGGAATAGATTATGTTGTTCATGTTTAAAATGTTTGTGATTGTAAATTGTTACTTTCCTTGCTTACTTGCCATGCACAGGTTTCTTTTATATTTGTTGTATCCATTGCAGTCTGTATGAAATGAAAAGTAACTATTGAGACTGTGTCCTTAAAGGTGTTTTACATACAGTTATTCTGACATGTATACCATATTGAACACGCATTGATTTGACTAGTGCTGTGATGCATATTATACTGAATGCAACTGGGATATTAATTCTAGGCTAGGAGATAATATCTGTGTTATAACAGAGGAAGCATAGTATTAACCATTGGTTTTGGTTATAACTTGTATAATACATGTAAAATGATATATTACAATACAATTGCCTTTTTGTAGTTTCTATTTTGGCAAATGTTTGAGGAATGTTAATCTCCCCAGCTGAATCTACTCAGGAACAACAAGCAAACAATTTCTAGTCAATTTTTCCATATTTTACGGCTCAACTTTTTGATACAACTCTTTGCGACTCTTAAAATGATAACCATGATTGTCTATTTCTACATGTGAGTAAGAGAGATTTACTGAGGATAATTCATCTGTTTTCATACATTGTACATACAATTGTAAATATGTATTCTACATAAAATGATAATGAATCTTAACATTTGCTTATTTTTGTTTTGACTGACTTAGTTTAGTCAAAAAAGCTTTGTTTTGACTTGATAGTCTTTATTCATGTCAATCATGTATCACAAAATGTCTCTTTTGATATTTGTTGAAAAAAAAGTAACTATGCATATCTCAAATAGTTTCATTATAGTTTGGGGAATTTTAATAGATATACCTAATAGTAGTAAAAAGACATTTTCAAAATGGAGAATGTTTGAATTTCCATTGTCTGAATGTTGAGGCCCACTAATGTTAGAATAGATCTTATCACAATAAAATTAAGTATCTTCCAAATAATAAATGCAATTACATCATGTTTGCTCCTGCAACAATGCTCCTTCTGAAAATCTTCACATTAAACCAAACATGATACCTAACATTGACCCTCTCACAACCCTCTCTATATATCTTCAGAGATATTAGGATAGGAGCAATTGTCATTTGAGTAAATGTCGCATCAACAATGATATAGTTTTTAGCAAACTAATTTGGTAGGAGTGTTTATCTTATTGACTGTCCTCTAAGAAAAATGATGAGTGATTACATATTCTTGAAAAAATTGTCACTTGCCAAAGGTCTCAGTGTTCATTTGGGGGATTTTGTCATCAATTTTTTTAAAGTAATGTTTTTAGTTTATGATGGGATGTTATCAGTTTTAATCTCCTGACTCCTTTCCTGATAATATTTTGTTTTATTGCTTATGGAGCCCAATTTATGAGAATGTTCTTTCCATAGATATGACATTGTAAAACTCATTAAGTTTATTAAAACAATGTTAAATCAGATTTCAGCAGAATTCATCTTTACATGTAGGTACATGAGTGTTTGTACACACTATCTAGATATAAAGAGAAAGGCGATTCAATCAAATTACCCATGAAACTTAAATTGGAAGTGATGATGGTCTTACTCACTAGATTTGACTCAGTAAGACTTTCACATATTAGACTGTGCTCATAGGTATATGAGATAATATTCCTGCCAAATGATTTTGCTCAAACCTGTTTCCTTTTAATTTCTGGTATTTTAAAGGGGAATGGGGGAGCATTGTTTTGATGTGTTTACAATACAAGCAAGCAATTCACCATCAACTGATATTTTTAACTATTTTGTTATTTTAATCACAAATTCACAATTTGATGGATGAATGAAGATTGAATTCATCTTTGGTTTATGAGCTACACGACACAATTACATTCTTAAGTTTTCGTTTATGTTCATTTTTTGTTTTAGCTCTATACAAAAGGAATATTTTTTTACTGGATTTTGATCAATTCTTTTAGAAAATATTTCAAGTCTATTTGGCTCTCCTTTTAATTTCTTTTGTCAACATTTTGAATCATACACATGTGTACACATTGTAAGAATTTTCCTTTCTGATATTTAGACAATTATTTTAACATTATGTGTATAGTGATCAGTTGTTTGGTAATTCTTATGTTATTGATAAGTTCATGAATACCATGTTATGTGTATATAATGTGATTTGACTCCTCATTATGATAATTCTTGCCAAGGGTTACTCATGTCCAGCTCTATTTAACTTAATGTGCATTATCAACCATCAATAAAACAAATGGAAAATATGCTAGTATAGGAAACTTTAAAAATCTTGTCAGTTAGATCTTATTCTCTGGTACTCCACTTTCAAATCAAGTTGAATCAAGGAAATATTAGAATGAAATTAGAATAACACTGCAAAATTGTTAAAAGAAAAGGAAATAATGAATATTTCAATTATCTGCTCGAATGGAATGTGTGAAATCATGTAGCTTTTCTAAATGCAATTAGAGATTACGTATGAATATCTCTAGAAAGAAAGGTATATATTTCAGATAAATGTGTGCATGATAAGCTAATCTGATTTTCATATATACAATTCACTGTGTGAACAAAATGATTAAAAAAAGAATGAAATTTTGAAAGTTTATTTTGAAATGTGATTGTTTAATCCTTCTCAGGTTTGTCCATGGGAATGATGTGTATCAGTATTAGGTTTGTAGTTTAGTGAACCGTACAGTTACAATCTTATTTTGAGCCAATGAAATGCATGTTTATGGTTTGCGTTTGGTTTTTAAATTTGTTTTTAAATGTGTGGCAGATTTATCTTTGGTATTGCAATCAATTTATTTATTTATTATCCAAGTAAAATAATAAAGTAGATTAAATGAAGGAAACATTACTATAATGGTAACATTAATTACCATGGGAACAATACATAACAGCCAATCAAATTCAAGGATTCTTTAATAGTTATCATTACCTGGGGAAGTTACCATAATAGTACCTTTTATACAATAGAACCCGTATTTTAGACTGTAATTTTTACTAATTGTCCCTCTTCTAGTTAAAAAAATTTACCCGTAATAAATAATGCGTGCTGGCTAGTGTCTAGCCTTTTAACAAGTCCCTGTGACTTAGGTTATATTTTGATGCCACACATAGACTGGGAGACAAGACTAGACAAGATGTGTGACAGGCCGGAGTGAATACTCTCTATCACAGGATGTGTGAACCTTTACCAAGGTTTTGGGAATAGTCTCCTTTTAGTCCCTTGCTAGCTTATATATACATCACATCAGACAGACATCCTTGTTTAAAGACTAGTTTGACTCCTGACATGGAGGGTGGGAAACTAATAATTTTAAATTTGATCTTGAAGAAAATATTTTAATGATATGATTGTCTGTATTGAATGAAATTAAATTCTGTCGATTGTGTGCTTTTTTCATTTGAACAGTGATTAGTCAGATACATGTATTTTATGAGTAAATCAAATTAGATGTATACATTTCATACCTAAAATTCATGTAATACACACTCATAGTATTTTATTTTATGAACAAACAGGCGTTTTGATAGATTCTGAAAGAAAGATGAATAATCATGTTTGCACTTTTGATTCTTAAATAAAGTTTCACAATAATGGCAAAGTTGATACAATGGATAAAAAATGAGATATAGACAGCAAATGAGGTGTTTGTAGTGATTTGTACACAGATACGGATGAATTAAATGTTAATTCCAAAGTTTTTGTGAGTTTTATTAGGATATTTCCATCACGTAAAATAGACCATTTGATACCATTATTATGAGAAAGAAAAGAGATTTATATTAAAAGTGCCAAAATACATCAGGATACATGTGTTATTTGTTGAAGATAGTTTGTACTCTTAACCTTTATTAAACTGACCTCCCCCTCAACCAATTTTGTCGTTACCCGGGGGGGGGGGGGGGGGGGGCCACTTCCATTCACGAGTGGATACCATGCGCGACCATGGGGTCTCGAAAAGCACCCTCAACACGTAATTTCCATATTCTGAAAATGCACCCCTTAACAAGTATTGTTGTGAAACCCTACCCTTAACAAGTATTGGAAACAAAACGATACTCTTGGCAAATATTCCCTGAAATGAACCCCTAAACAAGTACAGGAATGTTTTATTGTTACTGGTTCTTCGGTCATCGGCTTTACCTTATTTGGTTTAGTACGACCCCACCTTCTACACTTCGCGCAAATAGGACTCTAAACACGTAGTGTTAAGGGCAAAAAGGACATCCTTTATAAAACATTTTAATTTTGTTTTATCATCCCCGCAAATTCGACCCTAAACGTAATTTTCCTAGCGAAATAGATACCCTTTTTCATGATTTTTGTGTTTTTGACACCCTTGTCATGTTACGTACGTAACGTGCCCTATCGTGAAAAGGACATCCTTTTTACGTGTTTTTTTGGTCGCGCATGGTATCCACTCGTCAATGTAAGGGGGGGGGGCGTTACCAGTCTTGGTATGCAAATTGTGATTTATTTATTTTTTATTCATGATCGCAAAAGGCTCCCTGACAAAGTTCATCGATAAAAAACAATAAAAACAAAGGTTTGAAAAAACAAAGAAATAAGAATTAAAAAAACAATAAGAGACATAGGAAATCAAGTATTTTTCAGCAAATTTTTGTTAGATATGTATAAATCTATATGTTCACCAAATATTAGTATTCTACTAGCTATATAAGTTGAGTTAAAGGAAATAAAACATCCACAAAAACCAAAATTGGGGTAAATTTCTTACGCTTTTTGCATAATAAATTAATAAAAATATAAGCAATTAAATATTTGAAAATTTTACTATGCAGTCTTGCAGTTTACATCTGGCTCTACACGCATGCAAATTTTTTGTGGCGATCGTGACATCAAT
This sequence comes from Lytechinus variegatus, assembly GCF_018143015.1. NCBI lineage: Eukaryota > Metazoa > Echinodermata > Echinoidea > Temnopleuroida > Toxopneustidae > Lytechinus > Lytechinus variegatus. The sequence continues at coordinate 23,183,622 of NC_054758.1, forward strand.
CGCCGAGATCGGTGGGGGGGGGTTAATTTGACCCCCCTCCCAGTATATGTTGGTCTGAAATAAGACTACAGTTTAACCCTATCTTAATTGGGCTATTTCAGACCAACATATACAGACTATGGGTGGGTGGGTGGGTGTGTTTCAGAAGTATCTAGGCCCCCCCCCAAAAAAAAATAGAATAGAATGAATAAATAAAAATGAAATGAAAATGACATCATAATGTATTAAATATTTCTTGAAATGCTGCATCAAGATCTGTAAACAAATCCCCCCCCCCCCCCGCTGTGGTCATGGCGATGATAAAATTTGTTGAATTGTGATATCACGGGGGGGGGGGGCAAAATTAAGAAGACGAATAAACATGGATAGTTAAGAGCAAGTCCATAAACTAACCATTTGTGTGTAAGTCCGACCCCAAATTTCTCATTTTTACTTGTCCTCGAGCACTATGCCATGGTTAAGCCAGTTCGTAGTTCCTTTCTGCGCATGATCAGAGGAAGGTCATTTGTACTAAAATGACATGGTGGTTTAAAATCTAATGAGATAAGCACCAACTTTGATGTCTTGATTGTTCATATATTCTTTTGAATTGTGTTTTTCATTTACATCCAAAACAACAACAATGCGTCCACGAACGACTGGTATTTTGGGGTATTTCACACTTAGCCAAATACATTTTGAAACATGCTATGATATGCATTCAAAGTAAAATGCAACATATACCTTCATAAAGTGTTCATTGTTGTGCTATTCTAGTCACCTGGTCTATGCAATTTTTGCATCCTGCTATTTAAGGCATGCTTACTTAATATCTTGCTTTGAAATCTTGATGTAAAGGTCATTTGACCAAATTTGCCCATGAGGTAATACCAAACTGGTCTATTTCTCTTTATGAAGGTATTTAGCGCATTCTTCTTTGAATTACAATACATCTTATTACGTTTTGACAATCACATCTGAAAATGGATCTTTATGGAATACACGAAGACAATAGTAACTTGGCAAATCAAATAATGCGATCACGCAGCGTGAGCTTAAAATGTTGATATGTAGACCATAAAACTGACATTTTACAGAGCACTTAAATTTGTAAATGAAGAAAAAAATAATGAAAGCTCGATGTCCGAGCTGAAATATGTTTTGCATATATCGACTTCAAAACTTCATATTTTAAGCTCCATATCAGCCTATTGCCCCCCCCCCCCCCCCCCCCCCCGTTCACGCCATAGCTACGACACTGCCAGTCACGAAACATCCATCGTTGCTTTCCCGTATCTAACAGAAAGAACAATTCAACCGAATACTAGCCTATATAAATAATCAAGACATCAAAGTTGTTACTCATCTCATTTGATATCAAACCAACATGTCATTTGAGTTCAAATGATCTTCTTTTGAGGGCTCATACTTGTATTGGATATAAAGTGAGTTCCAAACGAAATTGGCAACATTTTTTCAAAGGCACTGCACAAATTCCACTCAGTCAAAATAAGCAAGATTTTACGAAGGCTACCTTTAATTATCTTTATAAAGCACATGCCCACTAGCGTACCTATGGGGGGGGCAGGGGGCAGACTGCCCCCCCGACGAGTCACAACCCATGCAAGGGACGTATCCCTGCCCCCCCCCCCTCCCCCTGACGAGTCACAATTGATCCCTGACGAGGCACCAGTGACCCCTTCTATACCTTTGAAGTTGAAGACCTTTTTTTTTTCCTTGTCAATTTTTTTTGCGGACGATTTTGCCCCCCCCCCGTGGAAAATCCTAGGTACGCTACTGCACATGCCATTAATTAATAATACAGAGAGGCTATAGCCCCTCAAATCAATTGATGTCTGAATCCAATTGTTATATTATCTTTTGATCAATTGCACTTTAACTTTCAACAATAGAATAAATGCCGGGCATAAATGAAGACAAAGCAATACAAGATGTATAGTTCATGTATACATTTGTTAAATATCATTATAACTTGATGACAATTAACAAATAATTAATTTTTTATTTATTTGTTTGTTTATTTATTTGTTTTCTATATTTTGAACTGCAGTGTAGGCCTGTTCAGTTATGCAACAACTGCTTTCCAAAGGCGCCTGCAGTTTAACAAATAACTCATCATCATATAGCAATTCAATGTATGTAACAAATAATAAAGTAAAAACAGAATACGTTATATACATATAGAGTAAATCAATGAGTATCATGGAATCATTACGTCAAGTTTTTCAGTGTATGATAGTCAGAAATTTAATTTAATGCTTTACAGTGTTTTGAATGCATGGACGGACGTGCATTTTTGTATAACACAAAATATACAGTATAGGAGTAAGTCTGATGGTGACTATACTCTGAGATATAGATGAAATAAACTCTGCAAACTGATATAAATGTAAAGTCAAAGCCAATATGAAACCAATCTGACTAGAGTTTAGAAGTGAACCCGTTTTATAACAGCCTTGTCAGCTTTTGGTCAACCTTAAATACTTGACAAAAACAATCTGTTCGTCATAAATTTACTCTGAATTGGGCGAGTGGACTAGTTAGTGAGAAAGGGGAATGTAGTGAATAAAAAAACCATAAAATGTATGTGCGTCAGAATATTAGCTGGTTTAGCTCTTGGTATGAAACAAACATTTGTTATTTTTTTTTTCTAACTTTTCACTTTTTCCTTTCAATATTACCCAAGTTTATTATCTTTCATTGTTCTTTAATTGCTTTTGCCCTCATATTTAAAGAAATCATTTTTACCTTATGAATATAAATTATGAATAATTGGAATTGGAATTCACACATAAACTATTTAACTACTTAAGTATCGAAATGTACTGGAATTATGTATAAATTAAGAAGTTATCTTCCTAAACCTGCATTACTCTCTATTTACAATTCATTAATATTATCACACATTCTTTATTGTATTGCTGTTTGGGGGTAATTGCAGTAAATCCAAATTAGATAAATTATTTAAATTACAAAAGAGAGCAGTTCGTATATGCACCAACAGTCATTACCTTTCACCCTCAACTCCTTTATTCCGTAAACTTAATTTTTTGAATATTTTCCACCTTTATCAATATCAAGTTGCAATATTGGGATTTTTCTACTTTAAAAAATTATTACCAAATAAGATCAGTAAAATGTTTTGTATCAATAATGTTGTACAGTGTCACACTACACGTATAAGTAATTTGTTTCATTTATGGAAAGTAGGAAAGTCCTATGTACAAAAAGCTATACGTTTCAGCTTCCCAACAATCTGGAATTCTATTCCAAAATTTGTTCGCACATGTAAGTCTCTTTCCCTCTTTAAAAGAAAATTAAAACAATACTTTTATTCTGAATATTCCTAATTTTGCAGCGACGTTACAATATTCTAGACGATTTGTCATATTTTTTTTGCTTATCTTATACCGTTTGTCCGTTTCTTAATCCACTTACTTTTGTAACCTAAGTTGTCATATATGCTTTTATTATTGTATATACTATCAAAGTAGCCTCCAAATTAGCATCTATCATTCTTAGGAGACTTTAACTCACAATGCCACTATTGGCTTTATTTTAAGTCCTCCTATTCGTTTCTCATATTATTACTGTACACAGGCCTAATTATACATGAATATCATTGTATTTATTTTAAGTAGTGCTCTGCATATTTACATTTGTTAAATACTGATGTACATATTTGAAGTGTATTTTATATGTATATATATCTGTACTCAATACCTTTTTTAGGAATGAATAAATGATCTAAACTGAACTGATTTTTGTTGTGTGTACATTTTTCTTGAAATTTGAAAATATACATCCCCTTTCAGCATCATTGCTCTAATGGTTTAGCAAATTGACATATGAAGGCATTGCAATTACTATGGACGACTTGATACCTTTATGTGACAATTGATATTGAATGGATATCTGACTGTGTTATAGATATTTTTACCCGTTAGAATATTTGAGTTTCACCTCTCCAACTGAAAGTGTAAATTATGAATTTTTAATGAAAAGCTCCACATAATTATAGAAAACAATTCTATTTATTATTTATACGAGGGCAAGAATAATTTTATTCTTATCATTGTTTTATATCAAAACCAACTGACTATTCTATATTTCGATTTTCCGCTGTCTATCAAAGATCATTGTAAAGCATAATCCCTCTCTATCCTGTTATCATTGTTTTACGATTCTTTTTTCTTTCTCTTTCTTTCACTTTTATTGCTGGTCATTTTATCTTCTTGGTCGCTTGACTATATTAGAGATTTGCATCGGCAGAAAGGCATTTTGGTTCATGATATACAAAAAAAATATTAGATGCAGGTAACCATATGGTGTTCCGACAACGTTATCGTAGAAAATAAAGTGGCGTACCTTTTTATCTTATGAGTTCATAAGTAAGAATAAAATCTTTGCACTTTGATGTAAACTGTTCTTGCTCTAAGCTAATAAGTGTAAATTATCTGTAGGCACTAGTGCTTGACAAAATGTAATCAATCTTGGTTTCCTTTGTTTCGTTTTGTTCTTCAGTCATCTCGGGTTAAGTTTAATTATCAACGCTATTGCAGACTTATGAGAGTACATGTACGTGGAAAATACATACAATAAAGAAAGCATTCATCATCCACTAAAAAGATTGATACAAAATGACTTATTAATAAAAGGTAAAATGAGATTCATTTTTACCATTTGGAAGAGTGTTAATAATCGAGACGTTAAGATTAATGAATGAATGGACAATAACATGGTCTTAATTACGTTGTTATATGGTGTTTATTCTTGATTTCTTCCTCTCCGGAGGGAATAAGACCAATTCATGATTTTAATGACGGGCTTACTGATATTAGTTAATTAAAGATTCTGATTTGAGCGGGGTTGTTGGGACGTATCGGTAAAGATTATATTAATGCAGAAAAGTATATAATGGATGGAAATTATCACCATCATCAGTATTATCTCAGATTGTTCAAGAGAGATTGCATCTATTCTACTCTATCAGTGGTGAGTATATACTAGAGGTATATCTTAGTGTTGTAATGAGTTGCACAGACCTAGTAGCAATACCAGCGGCTTGTGTCATTGGTTGAAATATTTGAGAGATTTTTATGTTTCATGTATGACATGAATTCGTTTTCTTTGGGAAATATTATTCTGTGCGAGCGAATGAATCAAATAAATAATGTAAGTTCGTGTTAGAATCATGTCATTTTATTTTCAAGATAGCATAGAGATATTTTGACAGACCCGAATATCAAGAGGCTTTGTGTCTACTAGATACAACATTTTACATTAACTTGACCTCGAGCTTTCGATATCCTTTTGTTCAAATAGAGGTATGATTTTTTTTTCTGTATTTAAAACATAATATGCGTTGATTACAAGGAAATTCCCACGTATATGTGTATACTCTTTCTCTTATTATAATGCATATCTCATCACATTGTTATATTTTCATGTATTTTATATAATTTGCAAAGTTTCAACAAATGCTTGTAATACTGATTCGGGATAGGCCTAGTATTTTTAGTTTTCGAAAACTGGATCGTGAAGAAAAGTGTAGGCATCGGCCTCCAGCGAGAAAATGAAGAGCGCTTAACCGTATTCCGCGCTATGTTCAAATTTTTATTTCACTAAACAAATGTTTATTTACCTATGTTGTATACAATACTTAACATGTTTTATATTTCTTTACAGATTTATCCCATCGACGTTTGACCCTTACAACTAAACATGGCTTCCAAGATAATGCTGTTAATCTTCACCGTTGTCATGGTAACTGCCTTGGTAACTGCAGAAACTTTCGATGATCTCACCGATGATGATCTTAATGAGATGGAAGCTCTGATTTTCAAAAGAGCTGATTCAAATGAAGCTGACATCGGAATGGAGTTGGATGACAACGAAATGGAGAAACGAGGAAAGGGAAAGGGACGGGGAAAATTTTTCCGTGAGTACATAGGCTCCTAATATTCATGATATTCTGATATAAAACACCCTTATTTGATATATGGTTTGTTATTGTTAATGATAACCAAGCCTTAAACCTCATCAAGGTGACCAAGACTGAAGTTAACTTCTTATGTTGTACATCAAGGCGAAAACTTGCCAGGAAAATGTTCTTCTATACATATGTAGTCATTAACTAACTTTGCCCTCTCGTATATGCTCTAAAACACAAAAAGGAGAAAAGGGTGCAAATGGTCAAGGGGTGACAACTTTTTTTTAGCTTTGAATGCTGTCATTACTCTGCCCTTGTAAGGAGTCATTAACCCAGGAGGGTCCTTCGTATAGCTATTCGTATAAGGGAAGTGCGACTTTTAACAACGACTGGCGAATCTTTCTTACGCGCTAAATATTCACCAATGAACATTTAATGGTGAACATCATATATCAAAAGAAAATGATCACTTTTTAAAGTCACTCTTAACTTATGAACAGCTTCATGAAACCGCGCAGGCCTTACTTTGGGAAGTCATTTTCCTCTTACTTTCGAAAGCAAATTATTACGGCATAAGCCAAACAAGAAAAACATATTTGTTTTAAAATGCAAAATATTCTTCGTTAGGTTACAAAATGTGTATATTATTTCGAAATACCATATTTCTTCAATGAAGTATGGCATATTTAATTTTTCGAAACAGAAAAATGAGCCAACATATCGCTTCTGTACTACCAGAAAAAGTTATTTTTCAATGGTCGTTGAGCTAGCATGTTTATAATATAAAACAAGATAGTTTTGTAAGTGATACCTGGTTCCCACTGCCACGATCTGTGCTATGATTCAAACGTCGTACTTAATCGTGGGGGTAATCGTATCGATCATATCAGATCAGTCGTGGCAATCGTATTGAACGTGGTAAATTTTTGAATGGTTCAAAAAATTTCTCGATCACTTGACCAATCTTGGCTTTCATAAAGGATCTCAAGACAGTGGGGAGGAGGTATCAAGCAATAGGTCCAAACTATTTCATTTAGGATTCTTGGTATCCAATGGCTGGTTGGTTGATTATATCTAGTGGCGTAATGAGCCAACAATTTGGAGGGGGGGGGGAGATATGGCGCATCGATCGGGCAAAATTTATCGAGAGTTTTGAGGAAACGAAGCGAGCGAGCAAACATATCGAACATTTTCATTACAAAGTCTAATTTTGTGATAGATTTTGACATAATATTCAGAAAATCTCATATTCCACCCTTCTCTCTTTCCTTTTCTCTTTTATTTTTCTTGAACATAACATTTTTGTTGGGGGGCCAAGCCCTCCCCCATCTGTATGCCACTGATTCTTTCTGTTGGTACTGTCCAATGCAACACGGGCTCCGGTAGAGACCACCCCCCCCCCCCCCAAGAATATGGAAGGAGAGAATGGAGTGAAGTTGAAAGTGGGAAGGGGCACAGGGGGAAATAGGGCTCTCTGTCTATTGAAAGGAATAAAGCTATAGCATGAGGGAATATTGATCTAACTGTATCATAATGGAATTGGATTGATGATAATAAACCATGTGGAAAGGAATGGCTTGGGCGTTAATAGAACATACACAAGAGAACACTCTCAATCGTAAAGATTTCAGGCAAGAAGGAAAATAAATGCAATATCACTTTCTAATTACAGATACATATTTCATAAATGTGTGTGTATTAATTTTAATTCTGAACATTGTATTTTTTTTCTTAAATACAGGCTGCACACATCCATTATATGGATTTTCATGTGTCTGTGATAGGCGATATCGCAAAAGTAATCCCAACTACTACCGGGTATGCGGACATCAGTGAGAAGCCTAATATCCGACACTGGAATGGACCGGCATGAAACTCGGATATGAGAATCCATGGACAGACATAAAAAATAAAGGAACTATTTATATTGAAGGTGCAACCCAAATGTGGATGGATTTTTACACTATTCTGCATGCCGTGATACCGTCATTGGTCGTAAATTAAATTGATATTCGAGGAATCGAGGATCGAGTTTTTATCAGCCTTAATTTTGGAAGAGTAATTTGTGGAAAATGCAGGCTACATAGATGACCCTCTCGTTATATTTGAATATTGATGTATTCACAAACCTATGATCACAAATTGTTAATTTTCAAGGGAGTTGAGATAATAGTTCCGAATGTGTTTGTATTTGTTGATAGTTTACATAATGTTCGATCAATGAATCACATACAGTCATGAAGCCGACTCCAGACCTGAATATTATTTCAGAATAATATCGATCGGTATAGATAGTGAGATACCTATGTAGGCAAGCTCTTTTGGCTTTCTTTTTAGATAGTAGTGCGCCTAGTGCGTTAACACGCACGAAAAAAAATAGCGATCCAATTGTCAATTTGCTGGTTGTGTATGAAAGTCTCCATTACGGATTTAACTCTCGTAATAATTATTTGAATATGATTAATTGTTAAATATCCAAGACAATTGACATTCTTCCGAGAGCCAATTGCTCAATATCAATAAAATCTGGAAATTCATTGCGCACAAAAATATATCCCTCTATTGTTTTGATTTGTTTGTTAACCTGCTCTATTCCTTGACTTGAATATGAATTGTTATATGGATCCTAATCAAAATAGTGATTGGTTGAAATCTATCACGTGTCTTCTAATTTATTTGATCATGGCTAGGACTGATGAGTGATTCTACTGAGGATTCATTGTTTTGACATGAGGATGGTTTTCACAGAACAAGGATTCACATCTTAAAGGGGAATCCAACCAAAATTAAAAAATGTTTTTATAGGAAAAAGAAAAATCAAACAAGTTGATAGGCGAAAATTTGAACAATATCGGACAAAGAATAAAAAAGTTAGGATCTTTTAAAAGTTGTAAATATTGGTAATCACTATACACATGAAGACTTCAAATTTGTCGCATATTATGTGATGTCATAGTGATGTAAGTCAAGGACTAATCTTCCATGTACCCCCAATGTATGAAATTGCTAAAAAGTAATTTTTCCCAAAAGTTTTATTTCAAATTATATTTTTCTCTCATGAAGACATAAAACAATATACTACCCGGGTTACATTTAGATTACTACCCCAGGGGAATGGGTACTTAGGAGAAAACCACAAGTCCCTGATAATTAAGTACATGGCCTATGGAAAAGTTGTCCCTGCCCCTTGTCATAATTTACTTACCCAGTTGCCAATTTGAAATCTACATTGTCTTAGTGATCTCAATTTTAAAGCAGCTATAACTTTCTTATTGCTTGTCCGATTTCTTTCAAACTTTCACCATTCTGTTTGATTTATTTTTCTCCTTCCCAACACATATGGCTAAGGCTGGATTCCCCTTTAATACCGGGTATATTAAAAAAAAACAATTTGCTGGTTCATTATTACCCACGTTTGTGACAGTTGGAACAATGAAAAAGTCCGGTTTACATTATTCAAATTTTAACTTTCACCTGATATTTTTGGAGAAATTAAAAATTGTTCATTTGGGGAAACCTTACGATATGGGCTATCACTGTTTTTATTTGCACCGACCTTCATCATGGCTATAATGACAGCTTGGATTTTTCAAAATGGCCGCCTTGAAAATATATATTTTTTGATATATCGGTTTCAAAATAACCTGCAACTAAACAACATTTGGAATCTAGTATTATCAAAATAATCATCATTTTATTTGATAGAGAAAACCATTTTATGGCATTGTTAGTCTTTTCTAATAATTACCATACTCGATCTTACGTAAAAGATCATATTGTATGTTGTAAATTATGCAATAATCTCTTTACCTTTCATTACCTTATATATGTGAATTTCCTTATATATGTGAATGATATATTAAATACTTCAAAAATATTACATTTCATTCTGTATGCAGATGATACTAACATATTTATTTCACATTCTGATAAAACACAACTTCAAAATTATGCAAACACTGAATTAAAAAAGGTTTCTACCTGGTTCAAAGCAAATAAACTTTTTCTTAACACTGATAAGACCAAATACATGATTTTCTGTACTAATCACAGTTATCGATCTCAGTTAAATTTTTCAATAAAACTAGACAATGATGCAATAGACAGGGTAAATACTATTAACTTTTTTTAGGCGTACACATAGATGACAAGCTCTCTTGGGTTAACCATATAGATCACATCCATGGAAAAGTTAGTATGTGCGTTGGTATGTTATAAATTACGTAATACGCTCCCACTTAAAACCCTCTTTACTTTGTATAATGCCATTATCTTGCCCCATTTGGATTATTGTAGTCTTGTCTGGGGAGGGGCCAGCTCATGTCATTTAAACAGATTGATTGTATTCGTCTATGTTCAACACGCATTATCTTGCCCATACTCTACCTCTATTTAAAACGTTCAACACTGCCAATTTAACTGATACTATAAAAATAAAGGCAGCACTTTTTATGTTCCGATATATGAATAACTTGTTACCGGCTATTTTCAATAATTATTTTCTTACGGTTGATAAAATACATAGTGTTAATACAAGACAGAGAAACAATATATTTGTGCCATATTCACACTTAAAACTACGACAGACGAACTCTATTAAACACAAAGGGGCTCAATTTTGGAACAGTCTTAACCCACTACTTAAAAAAATGACCACCGTTACCTCATTTAAGGCTAAAATTAAACAGCATCTTCTTGCCACTTACAACTGATTCCTTTAAATTGAACCAAAATTAAACAAACAGTCATATGATATATTTTGTTTTGTCTTGTTTTGTCATGTATTGTAAATATCAGTGGCGTACCGTGGGTCACGGCATTGGGGGGGGGGGCACCAGCAAAAAAATTTGAGTCACTTAGGGAGCGCGCGAAGCGCGCTCAGTTGTCAGGTATACTGACCTAATAGAGATATTTTATGGACATGCAGTGCCATTAAACGGACATGTATCTCACTGATTGAATAATGCGAGCGCAAGCTGAAAACGTTTGATATCAGAGCTAAAAAGGGACATTATAAGCAATTTTGTTATCATGATACGAAACTGTCTCGCTAAACAAACAATGCGAGCGCAAAGCGCGAGCTAAAAAAATTTGTATATATTGACCCTAAACAGGGAAATTTTAAGAACTATATTTCAGAATCCATCAGGAGTATAAATATCTCACCATAGTCATCTAATGCTAGTGCCATCCTTTGCTGATTTTGTCAGAATTACATCTAAACACAGTCATGAAGCACCTTTGGTAGTCATTGTAATCATGATTATCAAACGCATCTTACTATACAAATACTGCAAGCGCGAAGCGCTAGCTGAAAATTTACGAAATTCAGACATGAAGAGAGGTATTCTAAGGCGTGTTTGTAGGAATTCCCTAAGACCGTACATATTTCACTAACCAAATGATGCGAGCGCGAAGCGCGAGCTAAATTTTTTGTATATATTGACCCCAAACATGGATATTTTAAGGACTATGTTTTTTAGGAATTCATTAAGGGTATACATAATTATCTCACCATAGTCATCTAATGCAAGTGCCAAGCGCTTGCTGATTTTGTTAGAATTACATCTAAACACATGAAGTACTTTTTGAAGTAATTGTAATCATGATTATGCATCTCACTAATCAAATACTGCGAGCGCGAAGCGCGAGCTGAAAATTATGTAGGAAATTCAGACCTGAAGAGGGGCATTCTAAGGCTTGTTTGTAGAAATTCACTAAGACCCTATGTTTTTCACTAACCAAGTGATGCGAGCGCGAAGCGCGAGCTGAACATTTTTTATATTCAGATCAGAAAAATTGACGTTTTAAGGACTGATTTAAGTTAATGAAGAGCAGAAATCTCACCAATCTACTTATGCAAACGTTAGCACGGACAGAAAATGTTTTATATCAAGACCTTAAAATAGGGCAATCACTTTAAGTAGTCATGAAAACGAAGAATATGTCACTACATAAAACAATAATTACTCGAATTGCGAGGAAATATATTTGTTGTATATTGATTTGAAAACGGGAGGTTTTAGTACAACGGGATTATATATATAGTTAAACAGTCTATGCGAACACCAGGAACAACATGAACGATGAAGACACAATGAAGCAAATAATGTTTTATAAAGCTATGAAAAAATGCTTCTTGTTTAACATAACATATAACATAACATAATATAACATAATAATGAACAATAATTTCTTATTTCCCCACTACGTTTCTCTTCCCTCTTCCCTCTTTTTCTACTTTTCCCCGTTTTTTTTGCCAGCCGATTGGGGGGCACGTGCCCCCCATGCCCCCCCCCCCCGTAGTTACGCCACTGGTAAATATTGTAACTTGTTTCATGTATTATTTCAATTGCTATTTCCTATGTATTTTATTCCTACTATAATTTATTTGCTGTATTTGTATCACTGTAATCTAATTGTCATGGATCCCCCTGCTTTTCAAGCCTCTGGCTTTTCTAGGGTGTTTGATCCTCACATTTTACAATGTACATATCTACTCATGTGATTTTTTACCTAATAAATAAATTGAATTGAAATTGAAAAATTGAAGAGAAATGTTACACCAGGATGCCATACGTTAATTATCTAACATATTTTCTGTTCACATGATCAATGTAAAAATTAATGTCTTATAGGTTCAACGAACTTTGATCATGTCGCGGTATCAACCTGAAATCTTTATAACCAAGGTTACGTTTTTTAAAACGTCATAACCTAGAATGTATATTTATCTAAATTTAGTTCAAGACTTAACTTAAGGTTAATAAAGTATCATTGATGTTGATACACCATGGTCATAGTACACTGACCTTAATTGACATTTGACATTGATCATCTGAGCTGAAACTCATGCCAAATGATATACTTGAATTTTCTTGTATCCTAGTCCTTTGCCATTGACGAGTGGATACCATGCGTGATCATGGGGTTTCGAAAAAGCCCCCTCAGAACATTTTTCATGTTCTGAAAATGGACCCTTTAACAAGCATTGGCGTGTGAAACCCTATACCCTTAACAAGTATTGGAAACATAACGAGACCCTTGACTTAGATTACTTTGACCCCCCTAAACAAGTACAGTGACAACTCCAGCATTAGCAGCAATCCTTTTTCAGTATTTGAGTTACGATTACATCAGAGAAGCAAACAAACAACTTATATAAGTAAGTTCCCGGAACCGCCCGGGAAAAAAGTACGTCCTTTATAAAGTTGTTTAGTCTTTTTATACCCTCGCAAATTGAACCACAAAATTGAAATTGTGGGCACGTCGTGGTCTTGTGGTTCTGACTCTCACCTTTCAAACAGAGGGTCATGGGTTCGAATCCTTGGTAATGGCGTGTTTTCCTTCAGCAAGAAATTTATCCACAATGTGCTGCACCCGACCCAGGTGAGGTAAATGGGTACCGGCAGGAAGTAATTCTTCAAAAAGCTGTGCGCACCAGAATCGGTAGACTAGCTTAGCCGGGGTAATATAGGAGCGCCTTTAACACCTATACGCTATACAAATCCTATATTATTATTATCCCTAAACATGTAGCTTTCCAAGCGAAATATATACCCTTTTAAAAATCATTTTAGCGTTTTGACACCCTTATTACGTTACGTACGTAATATCCCCATACCATTCGTATCTGAAACGTACCAGCTACATCAGTTACTGTCCCATCAGTTGCTGCCCTTCATGTCACTGGAGGGTTAAAGCCTCCTGTAGGTTCTAGGATGCTGAAAGCCTAGCTAGGAGCATGATTTTTACTTGCACTTCGCCAACTTTATTGTAAATAGAATTCCAACAAAATTGTCTGCACCACTAGTCCAGGATAGAAGAGGCGTAACCTTGTTTTTTTTATATATACAATATTTTTTTATGGATTCTTGTCAATTCGAGGGTGCTGATTACGAATCTGAATGATGCCACTCGTGTAACCTTGAGCATTTTCCGAAAATTGGCAAAATCCAATATGGCCGCCAAAATATGCAAATTACCCATAAAAATCCTAAAACTGTCCGCACATGGCTACGAAATGCATGAAATTGTGTGGCAGGAGTGAGATTCTCTCTGAAAAAATAATTTTTGACAAAATATTTATTTTCCTGATATTCAAAATGGCCGCCATAGTCCATTGTATACTCTATTATGTGCAATATAAATAGTGAAAACTAGCTTTCACAAAAGTGAGCACTAAACTGCAAAAAAAATCGCGATGTATGAATGAAGTGATATGGAAATCATTATTACTAACGAGATATATCAATTATTATATCATAAATGGGAAGATTTCTGTATTTTGATATCTAAAATGGCCGCCACTGGTCCAAACAGTATTCCGTACAATGGCAATGGGGGCCAAAAAAATTAACAAGATTGATCACTAAAATGCATTTTATTAAGATTAAACGAGTGGAATACTGACTAAAAACATAATTGTTAACGAAATATATTATTAATATGCCATGTATGTGATGAATGTTGTATTTTGATATTCAAAATGGCTGCCAAAGGCCCTAAAAGTATTATGCACAATGGGAAAGAGGGGCAAAGAAATCACAAGAGTGATCACTAAAATGCATATATATGTGATAAATTAATGGGATACTGTTAAAAACATATTTTCTAACGAAATATATCATTCAGGTTTAAAGTTTGTGTTAAATACTGTATTTTTATTTTAAAAAGGGCCGCCATATAGACATTAACAGTATTATGCACAATGCAAAGTGGGAAACCAATATGATTACCATAAATGCAAGTATTAGTGATCTATGAGTAAAATATTGTCTGAAAGCATAATTTCTATTAAGAGAAATCATTTAATCTGCCAGTTAGGTGATAAATACTGTTATTGGAAAGTCAAAATGGCCGCTACAGGCCCTTACGATATTATGCACAATGTGAATGGGAACAAATTATTTCAACAGAATTTGGCTTTGCTTAGCCAGATGGTGATGTATGAGTGAAATATCGTCTGAAAACATGATTTATAACAAAATATATCATCTCTTATGTAATTTAGGTGATGAATACTGTATTTCAACTATCAAAATGGCTGCCATATTCAATTTGTGAACATTATTTTTCTACATTCAAATTGTATATTAAACAATAAGGGCCTATGGTGGCCATTTTCAATTAAAAAATGCAGTGTTTATCACCTTAAATACACAAAATTATGATATATCTCGTTAGAAACCATGGTTTTAGACAATATTTCACCCTTGCATCAGAATTTACAATTATAGGCAATATTTAGAGTCAAACAAAGCCAAATTATGTCAAAATTATATTCCAATGTTACAATGTACATAATACTTTTAGGACCTATGGCAGCCATTTTGGATTTCAAAGTACAGCATTTATTACCTCCACAACCAATATGTGATGTATTTAGTTAGAAATCATGTTTAACACAATATTTTACTTGACTATCACAGTCATATGCATTTTATGATTCTCACTCTTGTGAAAATTAGTTTCTCCATTCGCATTGTACATGATAAACATAGGGATTATTGCGGCCATTTTGAATGTCAAAATACAGCATTTATCACATAAATGGCATATTAGCAATGAATCTTTTAGTCAATATTCCACTTGTTTATCTTAATAATATGCATTTTAGTGCTCACTCTTGTCACTTTTTTGCCTCGGCCATTGCCATTGTGCATAATACTCTTTATGCAACTGGTGGCCATTTTGAATGTAGAAATACAGTATTTATCACCTAAATTACATAAGATATGATATATTTTGTTATAAATCATGTTTTCAGACGATATTTCACTCACACATCACCATTTGGCCAAGCAAAGCCAAATTCTGCTAAAATAATTTGTTCCCATTCACATTGTGCATAATATCATAAGGGCCTGTAGCGGCCATTTTGACTTTCCAATAATGGTATTGGTATTTATCACCTAACTGGCAGATTAAATGATTTATTTCAATAGAAATTATGCTTTCAGATAATATTTTACTCATAGATCACTAATACTTGCATTTATGGTGCTCACTCCTGTGAATATTGGTTTCCCACTTTCAATTGAGCATAATACTGTTAATGTCTCTGGCGGCCATTTTGAAAGTAAAAATGCAGTATTTAACACAAACTTTAAACCTGAATGATATATTTCGTTAGAAAATATGTTTTTAAACAGTATCCCATTAATTTATCACATATATATGCATTTTAGTGATCACACTTGTGATTTCTTTGCCCCACTTTCCCATTGTGCATAATACTTTAAGGGCCTTTGGCAGCTATTTTGAATATAAAAATACAACATTCATCACATACATGGCATATTAATAATATATTTCGTTAACAATTATGTTTTTAGTCAGTGTTCCACTCGTTTAATCTTAATAATATGCATTTCAGTGATCACTCTTGTGAATTTTTTGGCCCCCATTGCCATTGTATGCAATACTGTTTGGGCCACTGGTGGGCATTTTAGATATCAAAATACAGAAATGTTCCCATTTATGACATAATAAATGATATATCTTGTTAGTAATGATGATTTGCATGTATTTCTTCGTTCATACATCGCGATTTTTGCGGTTTAGTGCTCATTTTTGTGAAAATTAGTTTTCCCTATTCATATTGTACATAATAGAGTATACAATGGACTATGGCGGCCATTTTGAATATCAGGAAAATAAATATTTTGTCAAAAGTTATTTTTTCAGAATGTATTTTACTGTTGCCACACGCTTTCATGCATTTCATAGCCAATGTGCGGACAATTTTAGGATTTCCATGGGTTATTTGCATATTTTGGGGGCCATATTGGATTTTGCCAATTTTCGGAAAATGCTCAAGGTTACACGAGTGGCATCATCCAGATTCGTAATCAGCACCCTCGAATTGACAAGAAACCATAAAAAAATATTGTATATATAAAAAAACAAGGTTTGGTCAAGTTTCTATGGGCCTATCCTGGACTACACCACCTTCTGTCACATCATCACAGTTAAGCTGGGAAGAACTGCTTAAGGGATTATTCCTTCAAGGTTCAAGGTGCCCCGTCTTGAAAAAAAAATCCTTTTACGTGTTTCTTTGGTCGCGCATGGTATCCACTCGTCAATGGAAGTGCCCCGGATCCTAGTTTCATGAAGTACGATTTTTTATATAGGTAATTATACCTGCAAAGTTATGATGATATATATATTTTTTGATTAACCATGTTTAGATTTTTTTAATATTGATACTCATGCAAGGTGTTCTGTGATACGTGAATACCCTTATATCCAGATTTCCTGATTTAGGTCTGTATACTTTTCAAGAGCTGCAATACATTTCGAAAAGTCAACCTTTTCTATAAGATCAATGTTACCATTACAACATGGTAATTGGGCCTAAACGACCTTTGACCTTGTTCATGTTGCATTAAACTCACGCAAGATGACATGGTTATCCCTATGTCCACGTTTCATGGAATAGATTCATATGCTTCTGAAGTTAATTAAATTTTTAGACAACAGTTTTACTATAAGTACTTAGGGGTGTTGCAAGAAAATATTTGCAATCAATTGCAAATATTCTGTTGCATTTTTACAACTGATAGATCAATGTTAGCTGTAGCAAATCAGATTAAACTTCTTGTTTCAAGGAGCAGATTAGCTATCAATCACTAATTTGCAATTAACTGCAAGACATATCATTGATTTAGGGACCAAAAATAGACTTGCGATTGATCGCAAGTTTCTTACAACACCACATTTTAGTCTGATGTTTGAAGGTTTGCTATGGTGGTATGAACAATCGCAGAAGTGGTTTACAGTACACCGTGTGTAGATACAGATCTATAGAAATGAAATGGAAAGGTGATGAGAAAGTAGAGGTTGGGAAGTAGAGTATTCTTTTCAGAATGAGTCTTGTCCTTAAAAACACTGTAAACCAAAAGGAGTGAAAAACTGAGTAGTAGGCAGGGTGGGGTAAAAGACTGGTTGGGTTGGAAAGGTAAGAGAGGCTTGAGTAGATGAGAAAAGGTTGGCTTAAGTTTTGGCCAGGTTAATTGTCCGTCTTCAGGAGTGATACATTCAATCTAGCCTCTCTCGCCTACTCAATCCTCTCTAGTAGTCAACATTGCAGTCATTCTGGTTTACACAGTCATTTTAAGGACTACGCTCATTCTGAAAAGAATGCTCCACATTTTAGCCCTTCCATTTATCTATTTATCTCAGTCCTTCCACATGGCGTGCATGCATGGTGTACCATTAACCACTTCGCGATTGAACTTTAATAGTCTAATTGTTTAAAAGTTGAATATCAAATATTACAAATCAAACTTTGCTTTTTAAGATTTTAAACACATGTTTATACTTTTAAACAATAATTGTTACGTGCATTTAGTATGCAGATTCTTCTTCTTCTTCTGGAAACAGTACAGTCCACCGTCTGGTGTATTGTCGTTCTGGCTTCTTCTTCATTGTATAATTTGTATAAAGATAAAGATTGATTAGATTGTATAAAAAGAAAGTTGAACAACGTTTTTACTTCGTAATGTATCTCGCCATGTTGTTATCTTGGCGAGATATTAAACACTCTCACCATTGTTGACTTAATCAGTTTTTCATATTTCAACATAACGTATCTATCCATGCTATGAGGAATTTTTCACACCACCACGCTGAACGCTGAACACAGTAAATATATTGCCCGTCAAGTGACAAAGAACAGCTGGGAGGCCTTAAGTGAAAATTTGTGTACCGGAATAACAGTTTCGTCCTAAGTTTCGAAGCTGACGAAATAATGCAAGTACGTTGCTGTTTTGATTCAACAATTTTCGACACAGAATTCTCGGTTGCTTATTTTCATAAAGGGCATTTGACAATACATGATCTTATCCTAAATTCAATCTTTTTCAAACTTTCATTGATCTATTACTTGTCTTGACTGTTTTATCGCTTTTATATGAATTCAACATTCAACTGGTTTCAATGGCTTTATTCTCCTTTAATTGTAACTGCTCTTCTCTTACTTTGCCGGAGCTATTATATACTAAAGCTGTAATATGTGTAAAATATTACAAAAATTGTAAGAGGGATCTTCATCAAATAATAATCTGAAATCTATCGCGTAAACCTCATTTATTTTAGCCAACAGAAAATGTTACTGACTGGTGCCAATATTTGCTCAGTTTGGTTTTGAGATTAAATAAGTTATTAGAATCCACATCAACATAAGTATTTCTGAAATGGTCTAAATACCTGATCGGTTATCTGTCGTGTGTCTCACTGTAATTATCTCTCGTTGGTGTGTGATATTTGTAAGTAACTAATAAAAAAATAACCTAAATAACATAAAACAGACAGATACAGATGAAAAGCTAATAAAACGATATACGGAAATGATTTATGTTTTATGTTTAGGATTTTATTGAAATAAAAAGAACAACTCAAACAAGATCTCCGAAGACTTACAAGACTGTCCAGTGAAATAAATTACTCAATACATCAACAATCAGTATCGATATAGACCCCTCTTTTTATCTCTATACCATAAGATAACATGGGTTCAAATTTTGAAAACAAGATTGAGAAGGATGTCTAACAAGGTTCATTGATGGCATTCATGTGGCTTACACATCGAAATTCTGGAATCCTCCAAATATCAGCCGAATAGTTACATGTGTTCGTCCGAAAATAAAATAATTATAGTGCGGAATTGATAGGTAATAACAAATTGCTATGTTATTCGTTTTATCACTGTGTGTATAATTTAATAATCCATTCACATTTGGGTTGCACCTTCAATATAAATGGAGTTGATTTATTCTCGATGTCTGTCCATTGATTCTCGTATCCGAGTTTCATGCCGGTCCATTCCATTGTCGGATATTAGGCTTCTCACTGATGTCCGCATACCCGGTAGTAGTTGGGATTACTTTTGCGATATCGCCTATCACAGACACATGAAAATCCATTTAATGGATGTGTGCAGCCTGTATTTAAGAAAAAAAATACAATATTCAGAATTAAAATTTATATGAAATAATAATATCTACGAACTAGAAAATGATAGTAGGGCCTAGATCGACACTATTTCATTTTCTGGCCTTATTGTTGCAGTATTTGTTGTTGTTGTTGTTCTTCTACTTCAAGCCAACCTTCAATCAATAGCGTTTCCATTCCTACATAGTTACTCGAGGAATTAAGGAGTAGATATATTTTCATTGATTAAACATTTTAATAGATCATAATCAAAATATATCTGTTATCCTATGAAATACTCTGACAAATAAAAGAATAAACAAATTACAATTTATTTACAAAATGACAAATCAGGCGTGGTCCCAGAAATGTGTTTGTGGGGGTTCTTGTGACTGACGAACAATCAGAATCAATCAATTAGCGTACCAACAATTACTGACAAATAGATATCTGATATTGTTCCAAATAGTTTAGTTCCAACACAACCCTTCATTACTGTAAATAGCCTTTTACGTAGTTTAGAAGCGTAATTTTATTAAGAAATACAATATACAGACTATATATTCGGTAATATAATTGAACAATTTGTTTGCATTCTATAAGAGAGTTTATGGTTTGTTAAAAAAATGACAAGCCATCTAAAAGGGTTTTTCATTACTAAATGATAGTGATTTTAATGACTCTCCCTTAAGCAGACATACAAATTTCCCAAAAGCTGATTAGAACGTCAATCATTATCTGCGGAGTATAAATATAATGTATTGTGATATTTTGCAGCTTAGTTTGCTGTCGAATATAATTATGATGATGAGGTGAACGAATGGCTCAAAGAATATAGCAATGTAAAGTTCATCCTCTAGATACACACTTAAATCTAATTGATCAGATTGGTAAGTAGGGTTGATAAACACCAACAATAACAATCACAAGTGGTACATTAATGCACTTTTATCATATACAAGTCTAAGATCACTTACGGAAGAATTTTCCCCGCCCTCGTTTTTCCATTTGAGCGTCATCAAACTCCATTCCGATGTCAGCTTCATTTGAATCAGCTCTTTTGAAAATCAGAGCTTCCATCTCATTAAGATCATCATCGGTGAGATCATCGAAAGTTTCTGCAGTTACCAAGGCAGTTACCATGACAACGGCGAATATTAACAGCATTATCTTGGAAGCCATGTTTAGTTGTAAGGGTCAAATGCGATGGGATAAAATCTGTAAAGAAATATAAAACATGTTAAGTATTGTATACAACATAGGTGAATAAACACTTCTTTAGGACAAATGACCTTCCTCTGATCATGCGCAGAAAGGAACTACGAACTGGCTTATAGTTTCGCCCCATAGGCCTATATTACTAGGCCTACAATTTTATTCACGCTCTAAATTCCAGATTGCAAATAAAAAAAAAATATGGTCACATTCTGCAGTCAACAAATAAATCAATAAGGTGCAGACCATGTGAAATATAACAACAAATTTATGATAAGGGATGCTTTATAATGAGAGAACCAGATCAAAAGTAACACCATGACATGAGATTTTACCACTGAGAGATAAGTGGATTTTACTGCATTTGGTCAACGCCTTTACATTGGCGAATCGAGAGAGGGCGCTCGAATTAAAGGCATGGTCACACCGCCCGAGCGTTGTTGGAGCGGTCGTGGAGCGGAGAGAAAAAAAAAATCATCACCGTTCGCTACCATTCACAATTTTCGATTGGGTTTTTTTATCGATTTTTCCCCCAATTTTGTGAGCGAAATTCGGCCCTCTTTCCCTACCGCTCCACGACCGCTCCAACAACGCTCGGGCGGTGTGACCATGCCTTAATGCGTTGGAAGATAGGTGCCGAGTGGTCTAAGGCGCCTGGCTGTACATGAAAAGTCCGGGGTTCGATCGATCCCGGGCCGCGGCACCTATGCCCATGAGAAAGGCTATTGATCGGCAATGCTTTTATCCTGCATTCAAATAAATAAAAGTGTTAAACGCATTCTTGGTAACTAGGTGTGCACTTAAAAAAATACCCTTTCTTTCAAAAAAAAATGTGTATAAAATGCCCGGATTCTAGGCCTAAATCTAAAAAAAAGAGAGAAAGATCCAGTGATTAGCGCACGCATGTTTTATTGAGTTTCACAGCTTGTTCTTTTTTTTAAACTTGCTTATATATTTTCAGTTTGAGATCAAAATATCAAAGAATTATTAACATAGGTATCAGGCCAATGACTTCAGTTCGCATTTCGCACTCGGAGTATTTGATAAGATAGGGTTTATTGCATCTTGTCTATGATCCCAAATCTGTTTGCTCAGAATGTTTAATTTTGTGAACAAAATACATATGAGGTACATTTTCTTTATAAGAATAAAGCTAAGAAGTAATTACCATCCCTTCAAATAAACCAACAAAAATCATCTTTGAGTGGCCGATGTGAAAAAATGTGCAACGATATATCCTTCCTCCTATTGACGAAAGTTGGATCCGCTCCTGTTTATATTTTAAATCCACCAAGTAAATATATTCATTTTTATTTTTTGGGGGGTGGTTCCCTACGCCTATTTGAACAAAAGAACAACTAAATGCGCGAAGTCAAGTAAATATAAAATGTTTTATCTGGTAGATGCAAAACCTCTTGGGTCTGTCAAAATATCTCTATACTATCTTGAAAATAAAGTAACTTGTTTTGCACGAACTTTCCTTTTTTTTTCACTCGATTCATTCGCTCGCACATAATAATATTTCCCAAAGAAACTGAGTTCATGTTATACATAAAACATAATAATCTTAAGTATTTCAACCCATGACGCCACTACCAGCCGTTATAGGCATACATATTTCAACTCATTTCAAACTAAGATATACCTCTAAGATACTCACCACAAATGGAGAAGAATAGATGTAATCTCTCTTGAACAAGCTGAGATAATACTGATGATGATACTTTCCTTCCATTATATACTTTCTTACATTAATGTTATCTTTATCGATACGCCCCACTAACCCCGCCCAAATCAGAATCTTTAATTAACTAATATTTGCACACATTCATAAACATGATCAATTAGTCCTATTCCCTCTGGAGAAGTAGATAGGAAGTAATTAAGACCATTTATTGTCCGTTCAATCACCAACAATATTTCATTCTAGATTATTAACGCTCTTCCCAAGGGTGAAAATGAGTCTCTCTTTACGTTTTCATGTCGCCATTCTGTATTAATCGTTGATTGGATGATACTAATTGCTTTGCATTTTGTTGAGTTTACACGTATGGTCAAGATAAGTTTTGCTTACGTCTGCAATTAAAGCTGTAAACAAAATGTGATAAATATCTGCTTTATTCTCAAGAATAATCAGTCTGTTCATTAAAAAAAAATAAGGTAATAATTATGACACAACGATAAAATAAATAAATTCATTCTTTATAAATAAAAAAGTGAACATTTTTTTAGGGTTGCCGATAAGGTTTTCATTAGGAATTCTCATTTTCATAGGAAAGAAGTGACCTTGGGGTGTTATTATCATTGGCCTATTTCAAATAATACATTAGGCCTATCTGAGATAATGATAGATGCAGTAATGCATCACCAAACTCGTTAATTATTCTGTGTGATTCCTGTTATAATACTTCAGAAGGCAAGAATCCATGACTCGGGATTAACTTTCTTAATTAGTTGAGATTCATGACAGCCACCATGATGTTTCACTATTTAGCTTCACTTATCTCATCGTGAATTTATGATTACTTTGTAACCTTTTTTTTTGCACCAGTCTTCCAACTATTTTAACAAGGAAGTTTTTTAAATGTTAAGTGGTTAAAGCATTGGACTCATAATCGCAAGGTTGTTAGTTCAAATACCGACTCTGTCATTGTCTCCACTTTGATAAAAAGACCCGAGAGTGTAATAGCTGTCCTTTATAAGGTCAGCAACTATGACTGATTAACGTAGACGTTTAATGTTTTCTCGGTAATTGGTTTATAAATCGGCTTGACGTTTATTTATAAAGGGCTATCCTGCCGAGTTCGGGAGTTAAAAACAGAAACAGAAACCATTGTCATGGACAATCAAAGCCATCTAGGCTTTATTTCTAATGACAAACTATTTATCTGTTTGGAGTATGTATTCTTTATGTGACTATGACGTAATAAAAAATAATATATTTCGGTTTTTCCGTTTCCAACCAATATCTGGTTCTAGAAAACATTTGAATCTGATCAAACATCAGAACTACTATACACATTATCATTATTCAGGTAGGGCCATGTGTAATTCTATGGTAACATTAAATATTTAAAACAATTTAGTGTGAAAATTTACCCAGAAATCATGCTTTTTATCTCATATTTCCCCCAAGTAACAGGCGCGTTCAGATTTGTATTTGGAACATTTTCATTTAGTGCTAAGGTTATCAAAGTCCGAATCAAACTCCAAATGAATCTATTTTTACACTCACTGATGGGACTAATGTAAAGCTGCAATAGTTTTCAGCTATGTATCATTGCTGGAATCATAATTATACCCTTTACCCCTTTATCAGAAATTCTGGAAGAGTGCTGTGGATCCCAGCAGTCAGGCTACTAGTTCTGTGCCATTTTCATCCATCTCAATGATTGGTGTGGTGTCTGATCAGTGTCATTTTGGCTCAGATCTCTGTCTTAAAGGAGTTTGCTACTCATATGGTGAGCAGAACCGCTGGTCTGCCCACACCTTGTCCAGTCTGATCTTGAAGCTATTCACAGTCTGAGCTGTAACTACTTCTTCAGGGAGTGAGTTCCAGTCATTTATGATGAAAGGGTTCTGAATCGTCTCTTAATCAGAGGGTCAGGGCTCAAATCATACCACTTCATTTTAATTTTATTCAGCAAGAAATTTATTCAAATGTTGCTACAATCATTCATGGCTTAATATTACTTGAAATATACAGCTGGTAATACCAGACTTCTCTGTAAAAGAGAGTGTTATTGCAAGTTTCATTATTTTAGAGCGATTGACGTGATTGGATTCTTTTTATGAAGTCATTTTACATATCAGTCTTTTTATGTTATTCAATCAATATCCATAATATTTCGTCCAAATGGGCATGTATAGTAAAATATTCATTAATTACAGATCGGTGTGAACCCTAATAACAAAAGTGAGAAATAAAAAAATGGTCACCCTATCAAGATTTGTTGCGGTATTTTCCCCTATTTTGGCTAACTTATTTATTATACAGAACTCCATAGATCCATTCAGCAAATAAGACGTCGTATGAAAGAAAATTGCAATTCCTAGAGGCTGATACCATTTTGATTAAGGGGGGGGGGGGGGGGGGGAGGGGGACTCGATGGCTATTGCATCCTATCCCCCCAAAAAAGAGACTAATATTTGAAATTTGAGTTGTTATTGATGGAATCATTGATGGATAAACGAATAATGGATCAACAAATAATGAAAACATTGAATTACTTTTGACCATCGTAGAAAACTTAAAGGTCAAGTCCATCCCGACAAAAATTGATTTAAATACAAGATAATAATCTAACAAGCATAAAACTGAAAATGTAATCAAAATCGGATGTAAAATAAGAAAATTATGACATTTTATATTTTCGCCTAACTTATTGTTGGGAAGTGCATGTGGACCACTACACAGGGTTTTCCCTCTACTCTTATACGAATATTGCAGTGGGATCTTAACAGGCAAAGGTGGTTACTCTTCTCTATATTGAGCCTCCATTTAACGTCCCATCCGAGGGACGGAGTGTTTTCCATCGCTGTATTATAGCCTGTGTCTATGGAATAGGGGAGAGACGTGCACACATTACGCAGGCTTCTGTCATCCCCCTCCCGGTTTGGACTTTGGTTCGACAGACATACGCTCTTTATTACCATCTCACTGGGAAAATTATTTATACTGAGAGCTGCCCGATTTGTGTGTGTTTGTGTATGCATAAGGTACATTTAATTCTTTCTTTTTATTGCATTACACTTAATTAAGGTAAAATATATATATTTGCTTTCCTGGGGTCCTTCCGATGTTCATTTGTAAATTTTGTATGCGTTTGACTTACTTTTGTTTTTATCGGAAAAAAATGAATTAAATTGAAAGCTTAAAGATTTTTTTCTAGACATATGGGTTTTTAACGAGATAAGAAAGTTCATCTCTAAAAATTTGTCCGATTTGTATTACTTTGTATTATGTTTGAATGGAAATGAAATAAAGAATCGAACTGAACCCTAGCCAAAAGTCTCTTCCAAAATCAACTATCGTCGTAAAAGTCAGTTTCCGTCGTTGAGCGAAAAGGTGTCTCGTTAGATGTCGTAAACCGAATGCAAATGTTATGGAAGCTTACAAGACATGACAAGATAATCTTGTCATGTCTACATCTCTTAGGGGAGAGGATAAGATGACGAGATCTCGAATCTCGTCATGTCTACATCCCATGGGAGAGATGATCAGGAGACAAGATCTAAGATCTCATCATGTCTACATCTTTTAGAAGAGATGATCAGATGACAAGATCTTGGATCTCGTCGAGACTACATCTTTAGAAGAGGTGATCAGATGACAAGATGCCAATCCGGAAGCGTATAGAATTTAAAATACTTCTTCTCACTTGGAAAGTGTTTAATGGTTTGGCACCAAAATATCTACAAGACCTTGTCACGCCTTATGCACCAGCTAGAAGCCTGAGATCATCACACCAGCAACTTCTTAAGACTCCCAAGACACGTGTAGCATATGGTGCACGAGCTTTCTCTGCCTCAGCACCTTCTCTCTGGAATAATTTGCCATTAAATTTAAGAATTATACAATCACTGGAGACCTTTAAATCCAAACTGAAATCTTATCTTTTCTAACAGTATTAGTTATTGGCACTTTGACACTCATCCAAACTTTCTCATTCTTTCTTTTCTTGTGCGCCTCGGAATAGAATATTTCTAGATAGATGGCGCTATATAAATGCCTATTATTATTATTATTATTATTAAGATCTTGGATCTCGTCGAGACTACATTTTTAGAAGAGATGATCAGATGACAAGATCTTGGATCTCATCGAGACTACATCTTTAGCAGAGATGATCAGATGACAAGATCTTGGATCTCGTCGGGACTACATCTTTAGCAGAGATGATCAGATGACAAGATCTAAGATCTCGTCGAGACTACATCTTTAGGAGATGATCAGATGACAAGATCTTGGATCTCGTCGAGACTACATCTTTAGAAGAGATGATCCGATGACAAGATCTTGGATCTCGTCGAGACTCCATCTTTAGCAGATATGATCAGAAGACAAGATCTTGGATCTCGTCGAGACTACATTTTAGAAGAGATGATCAGATGACAAGATCTTGGATCCCATCATGTCTACATCTTTTAGAAGAGATGATCAGATGACAAGATCTTGGATCTCGTCGAGACTACATCTTTAGCAGAGATGATCAGATGACAAGATTTAAGATCTCGTCGAGACTACATCTTTAGAAGATATGATCATAAGACAAGATCTTGGATCTCGTCGAGACTACATCTTAAGCAGCGATGATCAGATGACAAGATCTTGGATCCAAGGTCGTTCCATCTGATTCTCTTCTAAAATAATAAGATGGCGAGATCTCGTCATCTTATTTTTTCCCTAAGAGATGTAAACATGACAAGATGATTATTTGTTAGCTGCTAAACATGCGATGATAAATCTACCCATCACGTGGGATATGTACGACGCCATCTTGTGACGATAACTCATTCATCATCTGGAATAGTCAAATGGCTCGAAGGTTTCGGTCAATCATTAGTGCCTAACTTGAAGATATTCTTCTTCCACATTTGGGCAATGAAAGTTCAGTGATTTCCCGTCCTAGAATCAGTATACTTTATAATTTGTAAGTCTATGTCCTATTTTAAAAGACAATCAATAAGCAATATGTGTTTTTTTTCTTTCTCATACTCCCTCGTTATATCGTAATAAGCTAAGACTGTGTAGTTCGGGGGGGGGGTAGGCAATTATTGACAAAGCCATGTGCCAATACAAGTCCATGTTTTGCAGTTAGTTGATTATAGTCTCACCATACACAGTCATGTCCTTTTAATCTCGACAAATAACTTTTTATTTTTTGATATACCCCAATAATAAGTGGATATTTTGGTTCGCTCGCTTCGCTCACATTCAAACTTAAAAATATTATTTTTCATAACAGCAGGTGACACAATACAATAGTTTAAAGCAATAACGACGATCCACTTAGATATTGGTTGAATATTTAAGCCCTTGTATGTTGGCTGGGTGGGCATGGTGGGGGGGGGGGGTGGGTGAAAGAAGTTGAGATACCTAATTGCCAGCAACATCAAACATTATGAAAGATTTCTGCCTAAATGAGACAGAAAATCGTGTACAACTCTTGAACGCACACACAGGTCACGGAGTGACCCTGAGTGCAAACAGCTGACTGTGTTACAACGTAGGGGTGATACATTTTCGCAATAGGTGTGATCAAACTCACTGGAGGGACTTTAATTCACTTATAACAAAGAAATGTGTACTACAGTACTCCTGTTGAATGCTCTGATGAAAATTATATGAGTTTCACATTCATTTGAACGGGAGGACAAGATTATTGTATATATCGAGTGCATTATCCATAAATCATACTACCATTGCGACCCCTGCCCGGCCGATGGTTCAGGCATGACGATCCTGAGTGACGTCACCGATAGAGACCTCAAATGCCAGGACAGCCTATTCGACAACTAACTTCATCTAGTAAAAAACACGTATTGAAGAAAATGGGAAAATGGCTTTCATTTTCATGAAATATACATTCCGTTCCTCAATAAATCTTTAACCCCGTTGTTAACTGCCCATTCATTCTCGAGCAATGGGGAATGAATACAGAGTGTCTCAAAGTTTGTGTGAAAAAAGGTGCATTTTCCATAGAACTTCTGCCAAAAAGCAATGCGTAAGGGAAAGATTAGCCCCAAAACACGAATAGATGAGTTAATCAAATGGAATGAATCATGAAAATCAGTGAAATATAGTTTCTCCTGTACTCATTACTGAATACCCCGACTTGATACGATTGATTTTTCCCCTCTCCATCAACTTTTAAGAAAAAGGGTGCATATTTTCATCAAAATATCATGTGTTATATCGACGACGCCCGTGCGTACGAGCAAGAGGAAGCCAAATGTCTCGTATTTTTCATAATGAAGTTAAACAAGTTCGTTTAATGGGAACCGTGCCGTTCAGTCAGCAGCAGCAGCAGCTGTACTATGGGAACAAACTACTTAATCAACTGAGGACCATTACTTGTACCCCATCTTCTTCAAATCGTTAAAATATTCTTGTTCTCATGTTAAATTATTTTGTTTATGAAAGGTGTGTTATAATGTTAGTTTAATTTTTTCGTTCAATATTTGTTTCTTATTCTTAGCATAAGAATAGCATAAGACTACTTTACTTTTATGTTGAGTGCATAGAGATTTTGTTGAATATTATACGTAATAGAAACATCTATCAATATTATTATTATCATTATTATTATTGTTATTGTTATTATCAAGTTTATCGGCAAAATTCAGGTCCTACCAACGTGAAAAATTCCTAGCGACAATAGTACGACTATTAAAAGCGTGGTTATGATAGCATTCAAATATTACTCTCCACATCCTTCCCATCCATATCCAGAAAAAAAAAGAAGCGGGTGTTTTTCTTTCTTTTTTTCTGTTACCCTCACTTTTTGCCTAAGTTGTGACACAGTTCCCTGAATCGCAGGAACTCCTCCTTATTTGATTTCTCCGATTGTAAGTGAATGTAAATACTTCCAGCGTCTCGTATCGAGCCAATCAAATATATACACAACAATCAAAGTATTTAACATCGAGATTCATTAAATATCAGCAGACTTTCTTTGGGACGTATAATATGACGGTTCGCGGAAGGATTCGGGACACGGGGGGGGGTGAATCACAGTTTTCATCAACCAACGTAAGGACCTGCTTTCTCACAACCTTAAACATCAGCAGCAGCGACATATCAACCAAGCTGTCTTTTAAAGACAATTCATTATTTGAATATGTGTATTTACCTGTACTTGTGTGTATTTGGGTCTTAGCTATTACTATTTTGAATGTTTACAAGTGTGATAGAGGGCATTAATCACTATTTTCGCTGAAACGGGATTCCACCTATTGTAGTACCCTGATGTTTAGCCTCCTTCAAGAGCCTTCCCTGACAACACAAGGGAATAAAGAACAGAATTACAAGATCAAATAAGAATGTTCCATGTAATTGATATTCTCATCAGTGTTTTAATAATAATATTTTTATTCATTCTCTCTCGCTTATCTTTCTTACTCGTGAGCTCATCCTATTCTTCATTTCTTTCCTGTCATTTACTTTCATTTTTGTTTACTTTCATTTCTCAACTCAATTACACAACATAGGAAATTATTATACTCTAAAAAATATTGGGTAAAAGTGCTGCATGAGGGTAATTATGTGTTCAACCAACATTGGGCATTTGGGCATTTTTATTCATCCAGTGTGACGAAAAATTTGCCCATTCTAAAATAATTGCTGCATATTTTTTAACCTTACTGCACAATATGCTTCCCGCATTTGGCATGTTTGGTAAGCAATATGACTATACAAGAGAAATAAGTAGTGTTTATGATAAACACTATAACAATGTGATAAGCTCAATCAATAACGATATATAGGTTACAATAAAACTAGAAGGGATTGTCGGGTTGGGTAACTGTGATGGCGTTGAATTCTGTAAACGTGTTAATCAATGTTTGACAGTTCTCTTATGTTCAATTTGCATATGAATTGTCCTGTATGAAAATGAAAAAAATCTGGAAATTTAACGTTATTCGACTTGTAGAACAAATCATCAGTATGGTAACGAATAGGATAATAATCCTAATAACATTCTTTTGTAGAATAAGTATTTTGCCAGTGAGATTTTTGTAAGCGTTATCACAAGACAGTATTCCGTAATTAAGATACGGAAGTATTATTGAAAAATAAAGTGTAATTAGTGTTGATTTTGGAAGAAAAGGTCAAAGTTTACTCATTGTACCAACATTCCACAATACAGTTTTGGATATATTTTGAATGTGAATTATTTTATTTTAATTCATCGTCAATCGTGATCCCTTAGCATTTGGTTGATGCGACCCTTTTGAGAGGCGTGTTTTCCAAACTAATTTCTCCAATCATGATACGATACCACTGACTTAAGTAATTGGCTGACCTGAAAAGGAGCTGACCTGAAAAGGGGGACATTTTAAACAGATACCTGAACATGAAACGCATCTCTGAGCAAATAATGCGACCCCGAAGCGCTAGCGGACCCCCCCCCCCCTCGACATTTCGACAAAATTTGACTAAAACAAGACAGTTTAGCTGACATGTAATTCCCATGAATAACATAATGTATAGTCAATATGTAATTTTCATTAAGATATAGTTTCCTGAAAATTGTGCTATATTCTAAATGCCCCCCCCCCCAACAATCCACTTCTTTTACTCCTATAAATTCCCCGCATGACTAAACTTCAAGTTAAATTCTATCGATTCTGATCACTCATAATTATCTAGGTCACGCTCCAGAAATATGGATAAATTTTAATGTAAACATTGTATTCTCGGTTGATAATCGATCGCTCTAAGATTATATTTGTGACATTTCATTTCGACAGGGATTTCAAATGTCACATGAAGCATACTTAGGATTAAAAGGGGCATTTGAATCCACACAATAATGTTCTTCTATGAAGACAATCATTAACAAAATCCCTTTGGTTATATGCTCGTTACTCATACATATCCCCTATCTTACAACATTATTTTTAAATTTGGTTACTAGTCCAGTTTCGAATCCAAAATTAGGTACATCAGTGTTTCTCTTTGTACTTGTTATTTCATGCTAAAATGATTAAGTTTACTGATTACAAGCCAACACATCATCTCCATTCACAAAGTAAAAATTTATTAATCGTTCCTCCAATAACAAGAAAAACACGTGGTAAACGTTGCTTTGCTTGCTCATTTAACTCCTGCTTTACGGAACAAACTCCCAAATTCTCTGAAAACAATTGATTCACTTGACAAATTCAAAACGGCCCTTAAAGGGATGTTCTGGGCTGAAAATGATATAATTTAAACAGAAAGAGAAAAATCAGACAACAAAACACTGAAAATTTGATGAAAATCCGACAAGGAATAACAAAGTTGTGGCATTTTAAATATTGGCTTTTTCCCGGTTAAACAGTTCTAGGCATGTCTTCATGAATATTTAATGGCAAAGTAATGATGTCATATCCCAACCGTTCTTTTGTATTTATCATTATGAAATTAGCTTTATTAAAATTTGTTCTATCAATAGGAAAAAATGATGGAAAACTGATTTAGTGCATTAATGTTCATTGCTGCAACTTATTTCATTATAAAGGAGACACATTATTTAAAAAAAAACAATGATTCAATGTAATAACATGGGAAAAGGAGCGTAGCATGGGGTGACATCATCAGCATACCTAATGAATATTCATGATGACGTGCATAGAACTATTTTCACGACGTATTGCTAAATTTAAATTAGATTTGAAGCAACTTCGTTATTTGTTATCCGATTTTGACGAAAATTTGAAACATACTTTTAACATGATTAAAGGATAAGGAAAGGAAATAATTCAACCAAATTGTCTCGGAATATATTGTAATAGATGGCTGTCTTGTAATAGATTAAGATTTTTTTAATTAAGGGGAGGGGGATGAGGATGACATTTGCTGTTGTTTGATTCTACTTTTGATTAAGGCTGTAGTACCACAGTGTGGCACTAAACCATCAAAATATATTTCCTGTTTTTCTCAAAAATTTCGGATCGTCAGTTGGTATTGTAAATACATGTAAGTATAGTATCTCAGAATATAATGAAAGTAGCTGATAATATACCTGTCCATGATTGTCAAATGTTCAGGTTACCATGGTTACTGGCAAGTGTAAAGCAAATGTCATGGTCTGTCATTCCTGGTATAATTCTTTCTTTTCGTTGATAAAAGTTTTTTTTTCTTTAATTACATTTTTTATGAAAAAAGTATGGCTTTAAAAAGAAGTCTTTTCTTGTATTACACATATACAGGTGGGCGTTTGAAATGTCAAGATAGAAAACAGACTGACCAGGGGATGTCGGAGTTTGAAAGGTCAAGATGGATAATATAGGCCTACTTATTGGAGGAGCGACGGATTTTGAAAGGTCAATTAAGATGGACAATATACTGACCGGAGGAGCGTCGGAGTTTGAAAGGTCAAGATAGACAATAGACTTACTGGAGGAGCGTCGGAGTTTTAAAGGTCAAGATGGACAATGGACTGACCATAGGCATGATAAGGGTGTCGGGGTTTTAAAGGTCAAGATGGACAATAGAGTTTGAAAGATCAAGATGGACAATGGACTTTGAAAGATCAAGATGGAAAATGGACTTTGAAAGATCAAGATGGACAATAGACTTACCGGACATTGGCGTGTCTGAGTTTAAAAAGTCAAGATGGACAATAGACTTACTAGAGTGTTGTCGGAGTTTGGAAGGTCAAGATGGACAATAGAGTTTGAAAGATTAAGATGGACAATACGGCTGACCGGAGGGGTGTTGGGGAAAGCATACCCTTGCAAAATATTTATTTGAATACAGTAGTAAAAGATTTGAAACGTAGTGATAAAGAAATGAGAGAGTTAATGATGTCCTTCATTCACCATTTATTTTGTTTTTGGGGTTATGTTTGCATATAACTGTGTTGTAATATTTAGCGAAATTTTAAGATGTCATAGCTTCTTACTTTACTTCCGATTTTGATGACACTTTCATGGTTGAGCTTGTTCGAATTTTCTTTTTTTTTCATATCACCTTTCTTGTTGAGATGGCCTTCCCTTTAAAGGGCAAATGCCCTGTCCCTTGTATATCTTTTACTGAACCCTGCATCTGTACATCATTAAAAAATGGAAGTATACATGATGGGAGTGATTAATAACTTCAAGTAATTAATAACTTCAAGATACTGAAAACCAAATAATAGGAACATGACATATTGAGAATATTTCAAGAAAAATGATCCCTTAAAAATATGCTTGGAAATTGTCAACCATCCTTGCACATGTTCCCAATCTATTGCAATCATTGCAATGGACCACCGAGCGGACTGAATAAACAAGATTTATTTATTTTCAATAATCGTCCCACGTGTGCACGATATAATATTTCAAATGGGTCAGGCAAAACTCTTCCAGAAATCCCTGGTTTGAAGATGAATAAACATCAACGTATATGCCACCTTTCATGTATTTTAAGAATCTATACACTGTAAAACATATTAGGTAACATTTTAACCAGCGCGAGGGCAATTACATGTGTGTCCAACTAATTTGGGGCAGTTACCCAATGCGTGAAGCATATTGCCCAGTAAGGTTGAAAAATAAGCAACAATTACTTTAGAATGGGAAAAATTTTCATCACACTAGATAAATACAAATGTCCAAAATAAATGCCCAATGTTTTTTGGACACATATGGAGCATTTTACCCAATATTGTTTTAGAGTGTATGAAATAAGATCATTATCAGCAGGATGATCACATTTTTAAATTGTCCTAGACTTTCGACGTCATTTCATTATCATTGAATGTTGGACTTCTATGGTTTTATTTCGATTTACGATGTTTTATCTTTAGTGTTATTTCATTGAATTAAACCATTTTCAATTTAATTCAAATTGTTTCATCTTTATTAGATTTAATATGATTGATTTAATTGTAAATTTGAATTAGTATTAAACAATGAGCTTGGACTTGTGAATAAATGGCTGACACAAACCATCTGAGGCTAAATCTAAATTTAAACGCAATACATGATATTTGGATCCCCCAGGAAACTACCAACCTGTGATGATATTAACCTAGTTGTTAATAACCATGTGCTTGAAAGAGTCAATAATTATAAATATATGGGTGTATGGATAGATGACACCATGACATGGCAAAAGAATGTAGAAGAATCAATGAAGAAGATTGGCTCAAGGATAGCTCTTCTCAGTAGGCTTAGAAAATACCTCACGACTGACAGTTCAAAGGTCTTAGCTAATTCACTTATATTACCATACTTTGATTACTGTAGTAATTCTTGGAGCATGTGTGCACAGTATCTTAAGGATGGCTTAATCAGACAGCATAAGAAAATGGCCCGTCTAATCCTAAAAGTTAATTTTTCTACACCTATTGAACAGGTGCTCAATAGACTCAAATGGGTTTCGATTGAAAAAAGATGGAAATACCATAGATGCAAAACAATTCACACTATCCTTAACGGGGAAGCGCCAATATATCTCTCTGAACTCGTAGTAAGATCTAGTAATGTCCATTCGTACAGAACGAGAAACTCAGTTCAGAATGGTGTAGTGGTACCGCTTGTACGCACACAGGCTGGAAAAAGGGCATTTTCTCATAGTGCTGCCATTCTCTGGAATCAGCTGGATAGTGGTACCCGTAGTGCAGTCTCGAGGCAATCCTTTGCTACATCTTATTGGAGAGCGAGAAACTGCTGAATTAAAATAACTACCCCTATCTGGCTGGTTCCAGGGACAGCAATCAAGTACTTAAACATAAAATTAATCAATAATCATAGGGAATATATAATTGTCTAGATATGCTTATGCACAATGTTTTTATGTTAAATTTTGTTCAACATACACACATTATTTTAGTAGGTATGTATGTGTGTCCTGCAGGTTGCTTGTCTAAGAACATATTTTCTTCCTTGTTTTATATCTTTTCATTGTTTGTACTTGTTAATTTATGTATGTATTTGATATTTGTATGCAGGGCCCCCAAGAAAAACAGTGCTTAGTCCACTGATGGGGTTACCCTGGGTAAACAAAACGAAATAAATAAATAAATAAATAAACGTAATATGTGTAGTGGTACATTACTATCGTCACCCATCACAAGGTTTCACCATCAATCTCTTCTGTTTTAGGGGAAATCATTTCTTGTTTTAATGATATCTTATTTGTCAAGCACGCAACCTGTGTTAAAAGCGTTCAAGTGTCAGCACGAAAATAATAAGAATCCAATAAAGCTGGATTTCGAGATGACTGTTTTTCACATTTACCAAGACAAATAGGATTCAAAGAAACTTTGCGGCATCGATATCGGATTTAAAAAAAGTTGTTTGGAATTACAGCGTTCATTTGGGATTACTGGTATTCTATTCCTGATCCCTATAGCATGTATAGGTTGCTCATATTGAAATAGAAGTGATTAAAGCCCTACAAGACGTAGAATGTCTATTATTTCTATCATGTGCCCATGGCAATTGAAATAAAATATATCCTCCATGTTGTTGTGCAAGGGATGAATGTTTCTTCTGAAGTAAGATTTTGACTGTACTATCACTGTAAACAGAGATGAACTAACAGACTGACAGAGATACAAGAATATCACTGTAAACAGAGATGAACTAACAGACTGACAGAGATACAAGAATATCACTGTAAACAGAGATGAACTAACAGACTGATAGAGATACAAGAATATCACTGTAAACAGAGATGAACTAACAGACTGACAGAGATACAAGAATATCACTGTAAACAGAGATGAACTAACAGACTGACAGAGATACAAGAATATCACTGTAAACAGAGATGAACTAACAGACTGACAGAGATACAAGAATATCACTGTAAACAGAGATGAACTAACAGACTGACAGAGATACAAGAATATCACTGTAAACAGAGATGAACTAACAGACTGACAGAGATACAAGAATATCACTGTAAACAGAGATGAACTAACAGACTGACAGAGATACAAGAATATCACTGTAAACAGAGATGAACTAACAGACTGACAGAGATACAAGAATGAAGTGAACAAACGCAGGGCTGTGTCACATGCACACCACCCCAAGCCCCCATCACACTTATTCTGAATCAAGAAGAATTGACCGGAAAGAAAGAACTATTGTTCGACCACGAGTTGGTCATTTAAATCTACTTCGGACACCGTTCGAAAATACCCCTCGAATGTTTTGAACATGACCAAAACCTCCGGGACGACCAAAAGAAATGACAAAAATATTTCGAATGCACTCAGAATGCAGTCAGAATATTTAAAATGCGCCTAGAATATCCAAGAATGTAGCACGAATTATCAATCTGACTCCATTGCGGGTCATTTTGACTAGTGTATGATGATTCGCCTGGTCAATATCATGAATTTCAACTCCAGTTTGGTGAATTCATAGGTTCCTCTAAAAAAATCTAGATTTTTTAATATGTTTTTCGTTCTAGCTTCTGCTTGATTCCTGCTGATTCCGAATAAGTGTGATGGGGGCTTTATCAGTGTAAAGGGTGAAGCAGAAGAAGATAAGAAAGAGAAGGTATGAGAAAGGAAGAAAGAATAAAGAGTGGTAAAAAAAACCCCAGAGAGATCTTGATTGTGTACCTTTGTGATACATGCATCATTCAACTCTGAATTGATGTTACATATTTACCTTGTAGGTCACGTTGTCAGGGGCGGATCCAGCTTTCGCCAATAGGGGGGGCCGAAAAATATTTTGATCAATATTTTTCTCGATTGGCCGCTACAATCTGGCTTTTTTGTTGGTTTTTCAGGGGGTAGTCCTAACTAAAGACTGAAATTTTAAGTATATGTTAGTTTTTATTGCTATAAACAATATAAGGTATCTCATGTGGTCTTCATATATAATGCGAGCGCGAAGCGCGAGCTAAAAATCTTTTAGATTTTATGTCCTTAGAACTGAAGATTCAGAACAGTTTGTATAATCATGAACAAAGATAAGTATCCGACTAAACAATGCGAGCGCGAAGCGCGAGCCGAAATTTTATCATATAGTAACGTGAAAAGTGACTCAATTAGGACTGTTTTTAGTGATTAATGAAGAGGATACCAGTATCATCAATTAAATAATGAGAGTGCGAAGCGTGAGTTCAAAATTTCTGATTTTCCGACCTGAAAAAATGAACAGTCTAAGTGCGTTTTTATTTAAATAAACAAGCTGTGTGTCTCAAACAATTTAATGCGAGCACGAAGCATGAGCTTAAATTTTTGATATACTGACATGATAAAGGAGCATTTTGACAAATTTTGGTAAGAATTGCCAAAGAGCATAGGTTTCTCACAAATCAAACAATGCGAGCGCTTAGCGCGAGCTTAACATTTTGATACACATTAACAATTTGTGTAAATCAAACAAAATAATGAAAGCTTGATGTGCGAGCTAAAAAAAATATGAGCAAATTGATATCAAAACTGGATATATTGTATATATATTGGTTTTATTAATTTCATTTAACCCCCTTGAATGGGATTCATTACACAGGCAATGAGAGCGCGAAGCGCGAGCGAAAAAATTATATAAAGTCTATTTTCCAATTCTTACCCTCACCTTTTTTGTATTCTTTCGGGGTCGGGCCGGTCGTTACGCATTACACATCATGGGTAAAATACTTCTTTCTTACTTTTCTTTCTGTTTTTCGTAGTTTCTATCAAGGTAAAGAGTAAACTTTTTCTGCATGTTGTCAAAAAATAGGGGGGGCCGGCCCCCTCCTAGATCCGCACCTGGTTGTCCCCCTACCAAGATACTCCCATGTGCGAACCGACGCACAGTGGGCAAGAGCGAAACCAAATTGCGCCAAAAACCATTTCAGATTATTTATTTTTGTCATGCCCAAGACAGCTGAAAGACAACACTTTGAAGAATATTTATGTAAAATATTTCATTCAGTAACGGTCTATTAATATTGTTAATTTCCTGCTTCAAATCGTAAAATGTAATTATATTCAAAGATTTTGCATATAATATCAAATCAACCTCCGGTGGCGCAACCACGGGGACACGTGCCCAACCCCCCCCCCCATCGGCTGATTAACAAAAACGGGGAAAAGGAGGGAGAAAGGAAGAGAAACGTAGAGGGGGGAAGAAGAAATAACTGTCTATTATATCTATATTATGTTATATTATTCGATTACATAAGAAATATTTTTTCCATAGATTTATGAAACATGATTAGGGCCTATGTATTCATCTTGTCTGGTGCTCACATTGTCTGTTTAATAAGCCCCTTCAAGGGAATTAACAACCAGTTTTCAAGTCAATATACAACAAATATATTTCCTCGCACTTTAAGTTATTATTATTTTATGTAGTGCCATGTACTTATTTTTCATGACTACTTAAACCTTTTAATGTGATCCCCCTGAATATAAATCATTTTAATTCCGTGCTTACGTTCGCATCAGCGGATTGTTGAGATAATGTCTTCATGAATTCCTTAAACAATCCTTAAATGTCCCTTTTTTCTGGTCTGAATATAAAAAAAAATTATCTCGCGCTTCTCGCTCACATTATTTAGTAAAGTGAAATACTTATGGTCTTCAATGAATT
This sequence comes from Lytechinus variegatus, assembly GCF_018143015.1. Lineage (NCBI taxonomy): Eukaryota > Metazoa > Echinodermata > Echinoidea > Temnopleuroida > Toxopneustidae > Lytechinus > Lytechinus variegatus. The sequence goes on from NC_054758.1 coordinate 23,222,944, forward strand.
CATACGAACAAGCCTCAGGTCTGAATATCAATATTTGATAAGTGAGATACGTATCATGTTCTTGATCACAATGACTACCAAAAGTGCTTCATGTGTTTAGGTGTAATTCTAAAAAAAAAAAAAAATCAGCACGCGCTTGACGCTCACATTCAATCACTATGGTATTCTCTTCATGAATTTCTAAAGAAAAGTCCTGAAAATGTCCCTGTTTGGGGTCAATATATGCCGGGTAAAAATTGCGGAGGTAAAAATGGCAGAGGTAAAAATGTCAGAGGTAGAAATGGCAGAGGTGATAATGGCAGAGGTAAAAATGGCAGAGGTAAAAATGGCAAAGGTAAAAATGGCAGAGGTAATAATGGCAGAGGTAAAAATGGCAGAGGTAAAGATCATGACATGCTACATCAACAAGGGGAAAAAACAGAGCCTTTCCGGTTAATATCAGTCATAGTCATTGAACTTGAATGGACTACTCTCAACGAAATAAGTATTATGAATTAATTAGATATTATATGGATTTTTGTCATCATATTAGGTCCATACTTTATCGTTGATATAATGATTAAACTCAAACATTTTCATGCCAAAATGATTTCAATTAGTGATTGACGAAAGTATTTATCTTGGCCAGTTCGTATAGTAGAACAGCACTTAAGTTCATCCCATACATAACCAACAAATTTTAATGTAAAGACCAATGTGTGCTACAATTAACACACTGAAATAGACAAGTAAGGGATTTCTTTGAACCACCGGCATAACTTGGATTGCAGAAAAATAACAAAACGTTCTGTAATAAAAGCATTTTTTTTATATTTCAAAATCATAATGGATCCGAATATATATTGATAAGATAAGTATATAGTTTAATATAGATGATATAATAATAGCAACTAGTGTTCTATTTTTCAGAGCAATACCTCATTGCACCTAGTCCAAGTGGATGTCAGGTTCCTAACCTAGTTTCTATGGTAACGGTTACCGCATGAATTTTGAAATGTGTAGCGAATCAGGGATTTAAATTTATAGGTGTTTCTTAGGTACCATTCTATCGGCCTGTTTTGAAGGGGAAATCCACACTGACAAAAGGTTTACTGTAAAATTAGCAGAAAAATATAATGGTGAAGGTTTACGGAAAGCCCATTAAAGATTAAGAAAGTTATTAGAAGTTTGAGTTTTTGATCTGTGACGTCATATACTAGCAGCTGCCCCGTATATTATATGCACCAAAATGTATACTTTTCAATATTTTAATCGGTGGTTCATGATTGCTAAAAAAAATCTTTCAGGTGCGGATGTAAAATGATTTGTATGTTGATATACTTAAGGTACAATAAAAGCCATTTTCATTTTTTTTTTAAAGAATTGACATTTCATTAATATTTTGTATTACACCATATGTGGGAAAAACTGCTCGCAAATGACGGCACCGTTAAAATGTAAAATTCTAATAGCTTTTTAAATCTTTGATGGATTCCCTGAGACCCCCACCAATATCATTTTAATTATTTTCTGCTATTTCTTCAATGAACTTTATGACAGTGTGAATTTCCCCTGTAATGAATTAAGTATAATACTCGGGATCCAAAGTGTGCTTCAAATTTGAATATTAGAAGAGCGATTTGACATGAGAAGGCCGTGCATGTAAGTCCAGGAAAAAAAATAAGAAATACCAACTCAAGTGTTATCAATTTGATGCAGAAGATGTACAGTATCATTTGAAAATGTTGCCCTCTCCATTAGTCAAACATTATAATTCCAATTTTCTTCTCAGAACCTTTCTTTTTTAATCTACTGTACATGGAGGGGCTTTTGGATTTTTTGGCATGGGGGTTCAAGACTGACAATTTATACCTCTGTCATTTTTACCTCAGCCATTTTCACCTCTGCCATTATTACCTCTACCATTTTTACTTGTGCAATTTTTACCTTTGCCATTTTTACCTCTGCCATACATACAGGGCCTATAAATTTCGGTTCTCGCTTTGCGCTCGCGTTGTTTGTTTAGTCCTGATAACATGGATAATGTCCCTTTTTAGGTCTGAATAATAATGTCAAATATCTTAAGCTCGCGCACCGCGCTCGCGTTATTTGAGTGAGATACAAATTCTTTTAATGGCACAGTCCTTAAAATGTCTTTATTTAGTCAATATACCTGGCTATCGAGCGAGCTTCGCACGCCCACTAAGAGACTCAGAATTTTTGTTGGTGCCCCCCCCCCCTCTGCCGTGACCCACTGTAAGCCACTAACCTTGCTAACAACCTTGTTAAAAACAAGGCGTTTCACAGGAGGTTTTTCATGTATTAAGCTAAAATGGCTCCCACATAATTCTGGTATATTCTTTTTTTGTGTGTGTGTGTGTGTGTGTGTGTGAAAGGGTAAAAAAAAATAAAAGCCTGTATCTATTATCAATTTCGAGGAATAACCACTTGAAAAATTTGAGCTGGTCCTCGAACTCAACACTCTCAGCAGAAAGCCTACTTATGTTGCCCTCCTTGATGCAGAGAAGGCCTTCGATAGGGTATGGCATAAAGGACTCTTCCAGAAGTTAGAGGACACAAGCATTCACCCACTCCATCGCAACATGATTAATTCCTTGTACAATGTCCTGCGCAGTCAAGTGCTATGGGACGGTAAAGTCAGTGCGCCCTTTCCTATTCTGCAAGGAGTTAGACAGGGAGGTGTCCTTTAACCTCTCCTTTACATCACTTTCATCGATGGTCTCATCAAACTTCTTCGTGATAAGAACATTGGATGTAGCCTTCTGGGGCGATACTCTGGACTCCTTGTACTGGCAGATGGTGTGGCCCTACTTAGCTCATCCCCGAGTGAACTCCAGTGCATGCTAGATCAGACTAGTAAATACGCAGAGGAATGGCGGTACAGAATTAATCCTTCCAAGTGCTGTATTGTCATATTCAATGAAGGGAAAAATGCTCCTCGGTATCCTGCCTGGCATCTTGGAGATGTTGTGGTGCAGACAGCCTCTTTGCATCCTCACCTTGGTATCATTAAGTCCAGCATCAGGCGAGACCCAACTGAAGACATCATCGCTACAGGGCTAAAGACATTCTTTGCACTAACTGGATCTGGAGCTTATACTGGAGGTCTGCTTCCACAAACCACAGTGCCACTCTCTGGAAGGTCTACTGCATTCCCAGAATGCTGTATGGAGTAGCGATTATGACCCTCACCAAAGGAATGAAGAGAAGGCTTGATCAAGCACAGCAAAAGTTATTCAAGCAAATCCTGGGCATCCCCAAAACTGCTGCTGATGAGTCTGTATATCTACTGACCGGCCTCATTCCAAGTGGATCAAGAGAAGCTCCTTCTAATAGGGCAGCTGCTTAATCTACCCCACGACCGATTTGAATACCGGACGTTCCTGCATGCTCTCTCCAGTCAAACCACCTCTATCAAAGCCTGGCAGGCTTCCAGACCTCCACTCTCTCATTCTGCACCCTGTACCGTGGAAGAAGCTTGTGAAGTGTGCTGTAAATAGTATGGTAGTCTGCAAAACATCAGAGGCAGTTCAGTTAAAATCCACACTCTCTTTCTGGAGGAGCATCAGTCGACATCAATCCTATCACCATCTCATTTACTCTGATGTCTATTTGATACTAGATTCAGCTGCCCGTTTATACACGTTTATCATGCTAGAACCGATTTTACGGTCATTTTTTTTCCTTTTTTGCCACGCAGTCATAACCTCATCGCAACGTATGAAGGCGCACATGATTATTAATTTGATTTGCACGGTGAGGTGGACTATATGAAAATAACAGTCCCTAGTAAAGTGTAAACAAAATTAGGATTGATATTTCAAAATTTCAAGGATGGCTATCTTCCACGATAAATGTGTATTACATAATACTTTCAGCTAAAACTCTTCTAAGTGATCGATGCATGGTGTGAAATACTGTGCGTATCGACCCCAGTCACAGGAGACTCATACAAGCCGCTTAATATTGATAAATTTCAAGGTATTTTTTTACTTAATTATTATTTTTTTAGACACGTGGAAGCATAAACCAAACATTTCTGAAGTTAATCTTAAAGTAACACCCAAAACAAATATAGTCAAAAGCGTTTTGCGTGATTCGTCACTGCACAGATATGTTTTAAGTAACCAATAAAAAAATAATAATATGTTTTCATATATTTTAAATCATGTCCAGTCGAATCTACACCCATAATATACCCCTATGTATTAGTAGAAAGTTAGCACGGAGTATAATTTTGGCGCACTTCGAGCTCATTCTCGTCACCTGTGCGACACATGGATAGAATGTCAAATTTCCAGACATGGTAGGGAAAGCGAGGATGATGTATTTTGTTTTTAATTTGGGGGGGCCTGTCAATTGTTTTTCCACCCAAGCGCCAGGTCAAGTCCACCTCATGATATGTTGATTTGAATCAATAGAGAAAAATCAGACAAGCATAATGCTGAAAATTTCAACAAATAATATTGAAATATAAATGAGGGGAATCCACTGAAAACAATGCGTGCAGTGTGCATTCCCCCCGTATTCCCCATGAAAAAATATATAACAAAATGGATTGTTAGACAGAGACAGACAGACAAACAGTGGAGGCAGACATCTGTAGAATAAAGATAACAGGGATAGATATAGCAATGGGTCGTAAACGCTCTATCTGGAGGCTTTTATTCTCCATGCATGTATGTACAGTTTTGGTATTGATCATCATCGAACGATCAAGTATCACTTGCGTTCCTTTATCTTAATAATCCCATCCATTGTTAAATCTCGATTGACTACCACACAATGTTATTGATTGGTATTCTATTCAAAGCATCAATAGGGATTACCATTTGATTGTGAAAAGATGGAAGTATTCATAACTTGATTTTAATGGTACACAACAAGGCATTTAATGCTTGGTATATCTTCTCACGTTCATGATACATAATGTACATAGAATCTTAGATAGCATAATGTTTTAAGAATGTAAAGAGACAATTACCATGTTTACACGTTGCCCTGGCTTACGGTGCAGCTTGTAAACATGGCAAATATATTATTCAACGTGTGAGTTTAAAAAGCTTAAGAATATGCGTGAACATTATTATATGGTATTAACCGTTGTGTTGGCTCAGTTGGTAGCTGAGCGTGCAGGAGTTCAAACACCGGCCGCGTCAGATCAAAAGACGTAAATAAGATGAGTTGCTGCTACCCCGTTCGGCGTTCAACTAGACAGAGCCTCGTCGATCTGGCGCTGCACAATGGCTCCCGGGCCTACGATTAATTGGGCAAAATTAATTTTCGGAATATTTCTATTTCGAACAATAAAATATATAATGGATTTTCATTTTAATTTCATTAAAGTATTCTAGAATCATATGCAAAATAGTATATGCGAGTCGAGAGGTCATCGCATGATTTACAATTACATCGATCATGTCGATGACAGATTTTCTTAAAAAAAACAATTTCTTATGGGACTCCCAAATTGATATGTTGTACGATAGATACTAGATAAATGGTTATTATTTGAAAAAAAAATGCAAAATGCCTTCTAGATATTTGACTGTTTGCACAGTGTTTTATGGCATTTTATAAATACGGATGACAGAGTAGTGTGTAGTGCGAATGTGTTTTGATAGCAAGAATGAAAAAGTCTAAAGGACATCACCAGGCTGTCCTGTTTCAATTTGTCAAAATTTAAATATTCCATTACAAAACATCTTTGAGAAATTTAGAGTATAAATTGATTTGATTAGAATTTTAATTGCTTCTTTAAGCCCATTTGTCTATTGTCTTTAAAAAAAAATGCTCACCCCACACCCATTGGCGTAATGAGACAAAAATTTGGAGGGACGAGAGATGACGTATCGGGTAAAGTTGCGAGAATATAATATTAATATATAACATAATATTAAGAAAATTATAACATATTTTACTCTTCCCTCTTTTCTTTTCTTCTTTCGTCTCTATCTTAATATTAGTGACAGGGTCCAAGTAGCAATCAGACAGGAGTCCAAGTTGCAATCAAACCACATCGATAGACATTCAAGTGAGTTTATCTGCTGTAAGACGATCTAAGAATGACACTATTCGCTTGTAGAATACAAACCATTATTTTTAAGGGCAAGAGAGAATGAGTGGGTTGAAATAGATAGAGGAACGAGAGAGAGAGGAATAGAGAGGGAGAGGGGGGGGGGGAAGGAGAGAAGTGGGTTGTGACACCTGATAGAAAGCAAAGCATTACCCAATACCAATTTCTTATACCCAAGATAATACAATATTCACACAATAATACCCATGATGCCTCAGGCTTGATACAACTTAATATCACGTAAGTGCATCTATGCCTTTTGGGACTCTTTTCTCCAGTACTCGAATGTAGATCATCGCAATACACATTCTCAGATTGAAGAAAGCCAATTTATCCACTCTACAAAAGTATATTTTCAGCAAAAATAAGTAAATTATTATAATGTAGCTGTGGCTGTAGTCGGGCTGTAGTGAGGTCGACAAACAAAGGACAAGCATAACAAAGGCCTCTACAGGATTTCGTTGTTTTAATCTATCAATACATAAATACTTTTGATCCATTAATCCTTCCTTTAATCCAAAGACTATTAATCCGTGAAAACTCTTTGCTTGCTTTCTTGAGTGAATAAAATCTCTTCTGAGCCAGGATGTTTCGGATTTTGAAGGGAAAAATCCTGGTCCCTCACACAGCCCAATGTCCAAAAATCAAATGCACTGTCATGGTGCTATGTAAGTGTACTTATTGACTAAGGGAGCTAGATACAAATGTGAAAATCATATTGTGTAATAGTGGAAGTATATATAAAAAGTGCTAAATCACTTCTGCGCTAAATTTGGTGTGCTGATTTATAAATTCAGATGTACTTTCATCACAGTAGCCAAATAAGTTTCTGAATATTTTGACACATCGTGCTAGGTTTAACCTCACCCACTGTTATTAATATAAGAGCAACTCTTCATCAAGATTTTGACTCATTATTATAGTTCCTGAAAATTCAAATTTCATTGGGCAACTCGGATCTAAAGACAATGAAACATGTAACACAATCAATTCTATGATATTATTGGGCTTGCATCACAAATTAAAATCTGTGGGTGTCACGCGCATATAACATTCCCCATAGACTAGTGTGTTAAATGCACTTTTGAAAAAATCATAAATGTGAGATTAGAGGGTCGAATGTTTACTACCTTTGGAAAGGATATATATCTGACATTCCATATCTGACCAGAGAAGGGTATCGTAGCCAGCTCATTTTAAAAAGTAAATCGATATATATGAAGATAACTATGATATGATCAATTCATTAACTGAAACAGTAAAATTCTTCCGCCAGCCAAGAAATAGTTCCAAACCATTGATATATCTTCCCAATATGGGCAAAGGAAGTTCAGTAGTTACCATTTTTAGAATCGGTGTTAGATTTTGAATCATATTCATACACTTTTGTCAATATGCAAAATTCAAATTGAAAAAAATAATCGAATGGGTTGGGTCGAACGATTTTTTTTGGCCCTCCTGATGTGAATAGGGTCATGGAACCTCTGGGTAAAAAGTTTTCCATGCCATAGCGGTGTAGCAGCATATTACGCCCTCAGGCGGTCGAATCCCACATAATATCTTCAGACATAGTGTTTTCACTATAACTTTAACATTTCATAGTCAGTTTAATATAGATATATAACTTACGTAGCACCAAGTCTAAACAATCATTTCAGACCACCCTTTTCGATAAAGGGTACGAATATTGCCCCTTGGCATTTATCATGCAAGTATTGCTAACATAGGGCTTATATATATGTATAATATCTTACAATGCAAATAAAATAAGAGATATCAACTCATTTAACAAATTCATGTTCATGATGACCGTTTATTTCATTCAATGTAGAGAATTATGATGATCAATTCCTTTTTTTTTCAATTCAATTCATTTATTTGACATCCTTAAAAAAAACATACAAACATAGGCCTATATACAAGCATACAACGAAGGAGTAAAAGAATTTAAATTACAGTATAAGCAATAATAAAAATGGTAGAAATATAAAAGAAATGGAAATGAAATGTAGCGGATGTAGGAAGTCAGAAAGGCCATTGACCTGTCAAGCCGACCCCCTTGATTACTACATTATACGAATAAAAACACAAATAGAATAGTGGCCAAAAACAAAACAAACAAAATACTCGAACATATTGACAAATTGTATTTGATTTGTATTGTTTTATATTACTTTGTATTATGTTTTGAATGGAAATGAAATAAAAGATTTGAATTGAATTGAATTGACATCAACCCCCCCCCCCCCACACACACACACACATTAGATAGGCAGTTGGAATTATTTACTGTACGCAGAAGTTGGTTTTGTTTCAATCTACGTTTCAAGGATGAGAATGTAACAGATGATTATTTAAGTATCGGGTAAATTATTCCACAAGTTTGGCTGGCCCTTTATAACGAATTGTAGATTTAGAAAGCGTATAACGAAAGAACGGTATATATTATTTGATTGAATTTCTCGTTACATAATTATTTATACTGCTATTAAATATAAAATAACTATTCTTAATGAATATGCATGTTGATTGACAGCTACTTGGGTCATATGGCGCGATGATAAATTGTATCTCCTGTCAATGTAACCATGGGAACATACTCTCATTTGAGAAAAATAAACAGCAGAAATATATAAACTCTCCTGCGATTTCTACCACTGCGTGTGAAGCAAAGCCGCTATTCATCGAAGGGATTCTGGATCCGTATTTACACAATTATTTTGCATTGGCTGCGTTACCATAGTAACCCTTTCATTTCTTTTGAAATTTATCGGATTGTACTCACCTGACTCATCAATTCGCTTTGTTTGTTTAAGACATTTTCTAAATGGAGCATTTGCCAAGCTCTTGTGATAAAAAAGTAAAATGGTTAAAAGGTAAAAGGGACTAAATGGTTATGGAATGTTATTTGCTACAATGTATATATTTTGCTTCGACCAAATCACATGTTTTACGAGATTGTCTGTTATGTAATCCCTAATGGAATGCATGGTATATTTCTCAACCTTTATTTTCAGGGCATTAAAATGTGATATCAGACATGCCCCATGCCACGTGAACCAATACTTTTACTAGTAATAAAAGTTAACAATAATAATTTCATTTTATATCGTTGGCCTCGGCAATTTACGAAACTGGATGCCTTGCGTAAGTAACACCAAACAGACACACTGATAGACACGTTCATCCTGATATCAAGGTGTGACACCTTTAGTGGTTATTCCTCGTATTCTTTTTTTCAGTTTATATATATCAGCACTCGTAGTGCAGTCGCTATACAAGCACTGTAAGTGCTAATTACTTGAGTGCTATTTTTTACAGTGTACAGTAAATACCAGAGTAAATGCATTTTCTTTTCGTATTTTTTTTTTATCTTAAATGCCTAACCGTGGCAACGATTGAAAATGAATTGGATTCTAACGTGTTTAAGCTTTTGAACCCTAATGTTTACGATCTCTATAGTGATTTCGTGTTATCGAACGTACTTTGAATATTCACGGATTTGAAAGGAAGTTAGGGATAAAGGTCATGAACCATGCCCGAAGCGTCATGTCGGGCAAGGCTTGGTGTATTCGGGTGTCACGGTAGGGAATCAGTCATTACGTTTTCTGATTTGATCGAGATATGATCTTATAATTTTGTTTCCATCAGTAATGAAAATTGTGTTCCTTTTTCAGCCTGTTTGCTAGCTAATATTCAGTTGTCAAACAGGCATAATTATGTGTTTTATTATTGATTTTTCTTAATTGTGGAAAACTCTCTTTGGCTGTTTTTGCATTTACAGAGTGGATTACCTCTGATGATCTGAGTTTTAAATGTCTCAATACCATATTATTGCTGTTTATTTTTATTTCATTTTGTTACGTCCCAGATTTGTTTATTGTGTTTATATATTCTACCAGTTCTCAAACATTTATTCAATTTTTGGGTACCTAATTCAAATTACAGCGAATGTACTTGCACAGATGCTTGTAATCTATTTTTATGTCCAACTTTCAACTTCTCGTGTAGTCAATTAATTATTTTCTTTAAGACATATACACTCTCATTTCAAGATTTATGATTTAATTGTCAATTTTGATTATTGAGATAATATCATTTATTACACACGGTTTCATGTTCTCTCAAGTATACCGCCAATTTGCACGATCCACATTATCAGTCACGTCTATATTTATTTTTGCTGCTTTGAATTTGTTAGTTGTTTATCTGTGTATTTATCTTCCTTTTAATGTTTTAGTCAATTATTATTATTACAGACCAATTCTGGGTACAGCTTGGTCGGGAAGGGAGATCCTCGGGTCACAGTTATCAAGTTAGCTTTTCCCATACCCAGGCAGCTATAAGCTACATTTACCCATCTACAGTTCTGCTTAATATTTATATTTTGTTGAGATTTATTGTATATTGTAATTGCCGAATTGATAATAAATGAATTAATTAATAAATTTTTAGATATAGTATTTTTTCAGTCAGGAATAGAATACGGTGTGCGTATGACTGCAGATGTGTGTGATCTGAAAGGGTTCAGTAATGATATGGAGATGGAATTTTAGAAGAAAGTTTGGATTCTTTTTCAGAGTTTTATTTCTGGGTTCAAACAATTTGACGTTAGAGTCGACGCACATAAAGGTTTAGATGTCCTGGAAGGCCGTCGACGGGTCGACATCAGATGTTCATTTACGCTGAGGCGCCAGTAATCATCACCTACGTTCATGATGATGTCGACATCGACACAGCAACTGTTAAAAGGATTCTTAAAAGGTGAAGTCAACCCCAGAATAATGTTGAATTAGATAAAAAGAGAAAAATCTAACAAGCATAACACCAAAAATTTCTTCAAAATCGGATCTAAAAAAAAAGTTATGACATTTTAAAGTTTCGCTTATTTTTCACAAAACAATTATATGCACAACTCAGTGATATGCAAATGAGAGAGTCGATGATGTCCCTCACTCACTATTTCTTTTTTTTTATTGTTTGAAGGATACAATATTTCAATTTTTCCAGATTTGACATAAAGGACCCTCTTCTTGTGAACCACATAATGTTAAAACAATGATAATTACATACGTTTAGGGAAGAAATTTTTTTCACGTGACAATGAGGAGAAATTTAGAATATTTCATATTACATGTCATGAATAACAAAAGAAATAGTAATTTAATAATGTCATTATAGACCCATCATTTGCATACCGACCAGGATGTGAATAGAACTATTTTGTGAAATTAAGCGAAAATTTAAAATCTCATAACTTTCTTATTTTACGTCCGGTTTTTTATGTTCAGACCTGAAAAATGAAATTACAAAAGGTATCTGTATCTCACTCTATAGATAATAAAAGCGCGAAGCGCGAGCAGACAACACGACATGACCCGAGAATGAATGTTTTTAACGCTGTTTAACATGGAAGAAATTCATGAAGAGGGTACGTATTTCAGTGAACTATCAGCATGACACGAACTGAACATTTTGGAGATAAAGACATTACAGCTTTGTGTTTTATGCATAGTTTGTAATAATGAAATTGAGGCTTATCTAACTGAGCAGTTAATGCAGTGGTAGTACACGAGATAACGTTTTATACGCATGTAGTGCCATGGAAGAGGAATATTTCAGGGAAGATTTCTAAGAATTCACCATCTCACCAATGCGAGCGCGAAGCGCGCGTCGAATTTCTAATTTCTATTCAGACCTGAAAAGCATCGTTTTACATTTAGACATTTAGGAGAAGTATATTATGCTGATACGTTTATTAGCAAATAAAGCAAGAAAAATACAGGGGTTTGAAATATTTTATTTTATTGGGAGGACACTACCTTCTATGTCCTAAAGCCTTATTTTTTCGGGGGAGAGGAGGGATTCGCCCCACTCCCCCCCCCCTGGTGTGACGTCCATGTGTATTTCAAATCCGCTCCAAAACCAGACGCGGTAATAAAATATCACCTCCGTGCATTATACGTGCGCACGTTGAATTGCACGCTGCGTAATGCAGTTAGTCCTCCCGCTTTTATTGTACTACTGTTCTCCATTGGTTGTTAGTCATGCATCCCGCTTCACTCAGATCACTTCAGGTAAGCTGCTGCTACCCAACGACCCTGGATATAAGGGTACAGTGGATTGGATTGCATTGATCGGAACGTTCTTTCTTTTCATAACTGGCTTTAAGGAACCTAATTAACGAGGATTTACGTCTGCTTCACAGTTACATGCTCGATATTAATCCTTAAGCTTTTTAAAAAACAACACAGTCTGAATTCTGTTACTCATTCGCATTGTTTCTTACCGAGTTTACCAACAGTGGTGGAGTTTCTTGCGAAGGATGATCAGACCCATTTATGAAGAGTTTTAATCAGTCACGTTCTTCATATCCTTTGGATTACCTTGTCGACTGACTTGGATCGAATCACTGAAATCTTGTTATAGGCGTACTTCTATCATTGCAAATTAAACCTTGGAATGGAGTCTATTATCGTGTCATCTTTGTCTATAAACTTTGTAATAGAAACATGATGTGACATGAAACGATAATTGGTGAAAATAGAATGACACAGAAAAAAATAATTTTTCTTGATCATAGTAATATGATGTCCATCTGACACATCTTCACTTTGGATTTGTAATCGGGTTCACCGATCAGTTAGAGTTGATCTAGAGCCGAACTGGTTTGCGGAAATGCGTTACCTGTAATATTGTGTCTACTTCAAGCTGAATATGATTGTTTTGTATATAGCTTTTAGCTTCTTGCACATTTGATAGCACCACTGTCACAGGCTTCTGGTGCAGGGACTATCTAACTTTGCAAATTCAAAGCTTTGAATCAATTTGTGATTGGAATAAAGAGCGATTTGAGATGCCAGAGAATACAGCTAAGATGTCCTCGTCTCCCTCACCCACTAGCGTCAATAAGACGATGGACTTGGGGACATCGCTGAAGAGGAAGACCTCATTGAGTTCTATTACGACACGACGTAACGGTGTAGTACAGAGCAATAAACCTCTTAAAGTCATCGTATTAGGACAAGCATCAGTAGGAAAAACAGGTTAGTTCATTTAACATTTGAATCACTTATATAATGAGTATCTAAAAACATTTACTCTTTGAAAAAAAAACTTTTAAAATTATATATTTTGAATATCTTAGAGCTTTTCCAAAAGTATAATGGTCTCTTTAATCGAATGACAATATGACTTATATAAAAGTTCACACTTGAGTGAGCAACGCTTGCTTATTCAAAGTTCGAGAAAATGATTTGTGCAAAAACTAGTCGGTTAGATGGATGAAAGTGGATGTAAATGCACCTATAGTTAATATGATAGATTTGAAAATATTTTCCATATATACCGGTATATATATATGTATATATATATCTTTTCTCCTTGTCCACTACATTCCCACAGACCTATATCTGCTTTACCCAAGCCGTTAACAGCATGAAATGGGCTTGATTTTTCTTTTTGTTTTTCCTTGAAATCATGCCGGGGAAAGTTTAGGCAAACAACTTTGAAATCACCAATTTTTAAAGAACAAGATGTAATAAAGTAAAATGCTGAAAACATCTGAACGGAACTGGACTCTCGTTTACATTGATATGTTTCATTTTTGTCCTTAAAAAATGTCACAAAACCCAGAAGTTGAGTTAGAGTTAATATGTTCATCTCGGCATCAAAGTTGTTCAAACAAGCAATTTCTGTGTATTTATTTTCATGAACTAAACATACAACGAAATTCAGAGATGTGAATGTAGAGCATGATGGTCGAGTTGGTTCTATATGAGCATTTCTGCATGTGCAAACCAATTTCTGCGAGCTTTACAAAAGCATACATGACCCAAGTGTTATATGATCATACCTCCATCTGATAGAAGAGACCAAAACCCAAAAATTTTATACCAGTGTTGTAAATAATTATTTCAATTTCTTGGATTTTTACAAAGTGTAAACTCCTTAATGTATGCACACTGTAGTATTAATTTTAAAAATATCTACCGCGTTGCAAACATTTCGTGCAACTGAGTTGTGATATAGGTTTTAAAAATTTACACAATACATAATGATGTATTGCGATATAAATGCGTCATTTTGATAATAAGTTTAAGATTTTATTGATTAATAATCTTCTCACATTTGACATGACATATCCAACGGCACAATCACGTCGCACTGGTGTTTACGCAGGCTGTGGTGCTTCAAATCTGGTGTCAGTTTTATCAAATATCATACAGGGGAAAATGTTATTATCGATACAATTTCTGTGGCCCGCGCTTATACCATGAGGCAAACATTGTGTGATGTATTTTGCGCATGAGCGAGACAACTTACGTGTCCCCTTATTTCTTATTTCTTAACGACGCAATTACTTTGCATTAAACGCATATTAATTAATCATATTAATTGTCTTACATTACACTGGCCTTAGGAAGACCAGCAGCAGCAATTATTGTTGCAGCTGGCTACCAGCCGTAATTTCATCTGGCTTGTAGTTGTATATACTGTACATTTGTTTATATTTGTAAAAACAACAACACCGCATGTTGTGTCGGGTTTTAAGACGACGAAGTTACGGGCGTTTGATCTTTTCTTTGAGAATGTTTCAAATTCACAACGCGGAATTTGTACGTCATTAGATGAGAGGATAATATGGATCGAGTCTCAAATCATATTCTCTTGAAAACAAAACCAAACAATTAACCAGGTTAACCATGACACCATCACTTTTTGGAGGGAGGGGGGCAAGTACATGTACATGTAGTGATTTCTAAACTGTAAGCAGATGATGATAGAATTTTCAACCAGTGGTTTTCATACTTGCATTTATTTCACAGTTTTTATATATAATAATACGCAGAGAGCAGATTTTTTTCGTTAGTATTGATTATTCCCATGCCCTAGTCGTTCATGCAGCCATTTTAACTTCCTTTCATTCTGTGATTATTTATCATTCTGATATTAAACGCCTCTACATCTTTATGTCTCTCCTGTTTCAGACTTCTTTTTATTATCGTGCCAATATGAATGCCCTGCTGTCTCTCTCCTGTCTCTCTTCTTTCTCTCTCATTTTCATGTTTTCTTCTGTACTGTTATCTGTATGTTTATATTAACATATTAAGAAGTCAATATCGTGATTAACCCTTGCAGAAGCCTATTTCATTTCCCTTCAATCTATTGGTTAACAAGAAAGGAGCAATCGTCGTTTCCATCATCCAAATTCCAGCCACAATACCTTGACGATGCATAAAAAAATGAATGAATAACAAAGCGAATATCAAACAGCCTTGGGGGGAGACCCATAATATATGGTCTCGATGCAAACGAACTCGTTTAAGCTGATATTACCCCCACTTTGTATTGTTATCTAACGCTTCTCACTGATTAATGTTATCTTGATAAATCTGTAACGAGAGGAGTAATTGGGATGTATGCTTATCACACCTTTTGTTATTATTTGTGATGATTCGCTTTGCCTGAGGGGTAGGCACTGAATCCATGCATGGCTCTACAGTTATGATGAGATATAACAAAAGCCATACAAAACTGTGTACAACAGAGATGGATCCAGTGCCCGGGGAGGGGGGGGGGGGGGGGGTAAATATCCATATTCTGTGAGATCGGTTGCACGAAGACAAGCCGGGCTTGGTAGAGGGAAATCCTAATCACTGATGTGACGTATACATTTCAGATTTATTATTTTTTTACTTAATCAAGAAAAAGGTATTTTATTTGGCCTAAATGAAATAATGCGAACTTGGATCGTGAGATGAATTTGTATTTTATGTATGATGTGAAAAGATGACGTTTTGAATGAGAAAAAGACTGTGTATGTTTTGATCAAGAGATCTTTATCTCACTTATTTTCTTTTATTATTTCCCTATTTCTCCCTTTTTGTGTCGCCAATGGGGATGGGGTAGTGGTAGGGGTGGTTTGGTACTTTGGATTCACCAATATGCATTTGTCTTTTTCTCTTATTTTATTGATGTTCTTCCTTTTCTACTTCTTTTTGTTCTCCTACTTACTTTCTTCTTCTCATACTTTTTCTTGTTCTTATCCTCATCCTCCTCGCCTTTATTCAACTTCTTCCCATCTCAGATTGTCTTTACCATGTTTTGTCGTATCACATCTTGGATTCAATTTCAAACGCAAATCTAAGACCGTTTTGATATAAGTATACATTGCACGTCTCCTTACATGCTGCCATGACGTCATATACCGACAACATTCCCTTATTTTAATAGATACGCTGACATTAACAAGATTTGAATACGTGGGGTCAAATTAAAGAAGAAAACATTGACATTTCATGGAAACCAAATAAAAAAATCATGCTGAGTTTACTTTGAATAGTTGCGTTGTTTAGCTGTTGGGAAACTGGTGTTAGTCACGAATAGTGATAATAATGAGACTCGTCATAATCTTTATCATTTCATTTTTTGTATGTAAATATATCCTTTGTAACAATGATTATTTTATTACGAAAATGTGCAAAATAAATGGCAGGCTTACAAAATGTCAGGGGAGGCAACCTTCTATTCTGGGAGAAGATTTACAAATATTTGAGGTTACATTTTGTGTACGATAATCCGCAAAACTAAAATTTATAATCACCGTTCCTTAGACATGTTAGATAACTTGTGCTCAATTTTTAAAGCTAAGATTTTGACATTTTTATTCGATTTATCGTAGCTTTTAAAATTTTACTGTCGGATTTTCAACATCTAATTGGGATAAACCTGAGATATCTCAAAACTTCATTTATTCGATCTCCGAGTATTTCATTTTTTTAAATCATGCCCGTTTGACATGATAAAATAAATTCGGTTCAGTGAGAAACTCTTACAATAGCAATTTCTGTTTGCAGCTTGATTTAATTTGATTTGGCAAATTGGGAATTAATTTGAATATCCATATAAGTGACTTGTCATTGTATAAAGCACTTTGTGTATTACATACCTGTTGCTAATTGCTACACGAGGTATTTCAAACTATTTTTCGTGATTCATTTCATTGAGTAAAACTAAAGAGTGAGTCCCTAAAGAGACCAACAGTTCTTTAAAAAGATAGGGGATTTAAAATAGCTTTGTGGATTAAGCGACTGATCTTTGACAGCTTTTGTAATCCTATCATTGTATACACCATTGATGCATACTTTAATGATATTGGATCAATAGAATTAGATGGCGGGATAGCAATATGATTGTTGATTTAAAGTGGTGTCCTGGGTCTACTGACAGGTTTGGCGCTTCAAGGGGGGGGGGGCGGATCAGTGGAATATCATTTGTTCATGGGGGGGGGGCATCTATTGTTGCGCCCAAACTCAAAGTTTCAAGTTTATTTTTATTGATTTCAAATCCAAACATAAAGGATTACAATCAAAATAAAACGCACACTGCACAAAAGATAATCCTCTTCTCTACCGCCCATGGGGGTGGGGGTCTGCCCGTATGATTTCTAGGTAGTAAAAAGACGTCAAATGTTATGAGGGAAAAGGAAGAAGAGTACAAGTATGAAAAGACATGAGGTCTTCTATCAGCACATCCGATTGACGCGTTTAGTTTGAATCAGGCAAACTTGACTATTATAAATGATAAATGCAATTCAATTCGATTCAATAAAAACATTGTAGGAGAATTCCTTTACGCCGGTTAGCGGTTTGTTCAATTCAAAACCAGGTAACTGGTATCGATAAATTGGTTTTATCAAACATGGTCTAATAAAACATACTCGACAACCAGTTCGTATTCTAACCATTTAGTCTTCAATTTAGCCCATTTGAAATTTTGTCTTGTAAGCAACCACAAAAACGTTTTAAAACTGATTGATTCTGTCGTCTATATGTTGGGCATGTAAATGGTGAAAAAGGTAGGGGAAGGCGGGGTAAGCTGTGACAATTTTTGCTTTTTGCATGTTAGAACTGATATGATTAATAATCTTGTCGAAATAAGTACCTTGACTTGAAATTTAATTCTTCTGAAATATTTTCCACCTATACATATAACTTTCTATCCCCACACTGAAAGTCATCGTGACCTTTGAAAAAAACGATGTTAAATGGCTCAACTTGCCCCATATATGGGGAAAGTTTGAGCCACCTTCTGGGGTAAGTTGAGCCACAAAAACTGTACAAAATGTATGAGGGGAGAACCAGCATGTCAAATTTTTGTTTAAAGTCTTTTCACTTGCTAATTCTCTATAAATACTAACATTCTTTAAAAGGAAAAGAGCAGCCATGTAAATTTATTCCATTCAACCAGCATTTCAATCGATTTTTATGGTTTGTTTTTTTAAGATACATTACCATAGGAATTACCATGGCTCAACTTGCCCCATGCTGTTTGGCTCAACTTACCCCAGTCCGAATTTGGTGCGATAATTTTGTATCCACACATTTATTATGCATCCATCATCATATAAAAGACTATGACAAGAATGAAGATCCATACCTGAACTAATAATGTTGTTATCATGTCTTTATTATATTTAAAGACGAGTGTGTTCATAAAGCACTTATCTATTTCACACTCTTTTTTACTTTTTTGGCTGAAATTCATATTTTTCCCTCTAAAAACTACTTTTTGTTTCAAAGTTGAAAACAATATGGTGGGGTTAGGGGTTATGCTATGGGTCATCAATACATGACACCACCACAATGTCTGACTCATTCATTATTGGCCTGGGGCTGGTGGCTCAACTTGCCCCTATGCTCAACTTATCCGCCTTCCCCTACATTGTAAAAACTGTGGTATTCAAACTGACACCAATTAGTGTTAATAGAGGACCACACCCTGAGGTGTTAAAATAACACCTTAGAGATTGAACATAACACCTAAGAGTGTAACAACAATATGTGTTGTAATAACACCTATAGGTATAAAACTAACACCACCAATTTAACACCGGTGTAAAAGAACTGGTGTGGTCCTCTATGTACACCGGTTTTTGTTGTGTACAATGTTCGTGGAAATTCAATGGAAGCTGTAATGTTGAAAGTGCAATAGAGCTTTTCCGAAATACAATATTCGCGAAGATTCTTAAGGACCACACCCTACATGCCATACAATGTATCCACGAATTCTTTTCAATAGGCCTAAACACCGAAGGATGATGGCACATTACCCACCCCCCCTCCCGGATCAACCCCAATGCTTTACTTGTATCTGTACACACTTGAGAAAGACAAGAGATCTGAATGTAGTTCTTTTATGCATGATTCTATTGATCACAATCGATCTGTTGATAGAAGCACCGTGATATTAACCCATATAAACCATTCATGTCGTGTTTTTACAATCACCATTGTATATAGAGGGATAATAAAGGGATTACACATTTCATAGGTAGTCAATGAGAAGGGGTATGAAAAGAACTAATCTTCGAGCTTTACTTTGATGAAATTCAATAAGAAACAGCCCTATTATAGCGGAGCAATTAAATAGTCTTGCCTCATTCTTTCATGATTAAGAAGAGAAGAACTTCTCATGGTCTAAGCACATGTATCTTACACTCTCGGGATTTCTTTCACCAACCCCAAAGTTGGTTAAAATGTAAACCGATCAACTGTTGGTTAAACTAAATTTTTTCATGTGATTTTGTTTTACAACAATTAGTATTTCAACCAACTTATAGTTTGGTGAAAAAGAAATCTAGTGTGTGTCGAGGTCAAATACGATTAAGTATCCATACGTCGATTTGATTTTAGTCCAAAGTGGAAAATTACAGAAGTTTCAAAGTCATATTAACGTGGGTTTGGCAAATATCGATGAACACATGATCTCCTAATAGATGTGAAAAAAGAGGCAGTTTAATGAAATATATACTAAAGTAATGGGGAGAGTTGTTCACAAGTGACATCACACATATTTGTCGCATTGCCAATATGAGGATCACCATAGCACTAGTGATCGCAATATGCTCATAACTTTTTCATTATTTGTCCGACTTTTTTAAACCTTCTTTGATCTTATTCTTTGAATTTTCTCTTACTACACAAGCACACTTGTTCCAAAGGTTTCATTCCCCTTTAAACTTAATCTTTAAATACCATAGCACGATAGATTTGTTATTCTGTGAGCGATTTTTCACAAACCCTTTGTTAAATGTTACACGACGAGGAGCCGTCGTGTTGTGGTTCTGACTCTCGCTTTGTAAACAGAGGGTCGTGTGTTCGAATCCCACCGCGGTCTGGCGTCCTTTTGCAAGGTGTTAATCCACAATTTGCCACTCTCGACCCAGGTGCTAAATGGGTACTCGGTATAGGATGTGGAAAGTTATTGTAGCTTGTCCACTACTGTGTGCGCGTCACTGCATTGGCGACTGACTGGGATACCCCCCAGGGAGTGGAGGATGTGCACACATTGTGTGCGGGAATGACTGATTAAATCCGATGACCGGGGTATATCATGGTAATAATAATACATATGTAAACATGGTAAAGCGCTTAGACACGTCGTTCCGATGCATTTGCGGTATATAAAAGCGGATTGTTATAATTATTATCATTATTATTATTAAATGTATATTTTTCTGCTTTTATTCAAACCAAGTTGACCCCTGGATGTACCTTCCCCTGCTGCAAGTTTCATATTTCCTTTCTATATCTTACCAGAATAGAATGTTCCTGGAGCTCACATTTGATATGTTAACACATGTGAACTTGTATCTGTGTTGGTATGATGTTTTCGTGGACATACCAGATTTATAACCATTGTCATCATAACACAAATATAACTGTATTAAATTTCAGCCCGGATTTCAATACATTTTATTTACCTCCAGTAACAAACATAGAAAAAAAGTATGCATATTATTGTGTGCTTCGGAAAAAAAAGTCTTTAAGGGTAAAATGGAATCATCAGATGATATCATTAAACCGGGAAATGGTACAGTACGGTTATCCAAAGTTCAAATGGGGAAGGATAGTGAGAAAAATATTGACATGAGACTATGATAGTGACGTCATAGCATTGTGTTTTGGTTGTTGGAGCTCATCCCGTATGTAGTGAAGTGGTCTATTTCTTGATGTTTTTAATTATATTGTACGCTAGAGAGCCAGACTGAAAAGAATACAACCAATTTCCAAGACGTCATAATAACGAGAAATAGTTAGATAGTTTGTATGGTTAGACTTCCACCCTCTTCACTTCTCAAATAAAAACCTCTTCATTCCACCAGACGAGTTATTGTACTACTCAGTTGTAATCTCTTTTACAAATATTGAAAGCTAGATTTATTTCAAAGGACTAGAAGAGAGAAGGATGTATCCTAAGCCATTTACCTGAACATGGAACGTGGCTACAGTCCTGTACTGACCTAGCCTCTTGTCGAGGCCCTGACTGCCGCTTCACGAACGATTCGCGAATTAGGCCTGGCTATCTCTTGCTTCGCTCGGGAAGCAGGCTAGTACTGACCGCACAGAAACGCTGTTAGCGCTAACAGTGCACTAACAGTTATAGAGCATCTTTGAATTTCAATATTCACATGTACATAATATATTCCCTTGTTGATGTTGTTATTTGCTAAAATGGGATTTTATACACCTAAAAATGATGGATATACTTGACCCGGAAATCAGTTCATTTTGGGGTCACATTCCGTTTCGGGTCGAATGAACCGAAATAAGGTCAGATTTTTTGACAATTTGGTTTTGGAGCCTCACCAATAAAGAGGACTGTTGAGTATTATAGGCCTAACAAGTATTATATAATAATGATGATGATGATAATTATAATGATAATAAAAGCTGGATTTATAAAGCGCTTTTAGCCTGAGGATACAAATCGCTGCTATTATTACACCGGCTTTAGGACTTACTCCTGCTGGGTACCCATCACTTCACCTGGGTCGAGTGCAGCACTGTGTAGGGGCCGACTTTCCATTTCAAAGTACGTTGACAAGCCGGGATATATCGATCAATGACGTAATCCTTCGTTCTTATTGTTAAACGGCATTTATCTTTCTTTTTACTATGTTTTCTCTAATCTCCGTCCTTTTTCCTAAACTCCCTCTTTCCCCAACTGAGAAAAAAATATCAAAAGGTACGGTTGTCTCCTACATTTCCTGCCTGTAGCTCATGGCCCTGGGAAGCGGGGTAGCTGGGGGTACTGATGCACCCCAAGGTATGTTGTTCATCATAATATAGGCAGCAAATCACCTTCATGTTAACGTGAAATCTTATTTTCAGATATATAGGCCTTTAATTAATACATGTACGTATCGCCACAGCATTGAGTGAGATAAGAACAGTCTTGTTTTCATCATCATCATCATCAACCTTTCGAAAATAAAAACCTCAACAGACTATGGAACTTTGACAAAACAAGCGTAATGATGTCCATTATTGGTGACTAAACTTTTAATGTCATCATTTTCCGCATTTATCTCGTGTTCGTATGTATATACAGTTTGTGTATATTATTTATCTTGATACGCTCTTAGTTATTACATAGAACGATTGGCGACTATACGTCGTCAAATAGGTGAATATGAACCGTTTATATGATATATATAACGAGTGTAATGCGTTTTATTACATGCAATTCAGACATGTCTCTCCCATTAGCTCTCCATCGAATCATCCTCTATCTGTATCATACTATCATAGTAGGTCCATTATCATACCAAGTTCTTCCACCACCCTTCACGCTTAATTGTAGAGATTTATGATAAATCCAGATGGACTGTAGTAACAAAATTGTATTTTATAGGTCATTTTTTTCTCGTTTGCTTCGCTCGCTTGCAACTTTCTAGAAATTTTGCCCCATCCGCCATGGCTAACCCCTCATTAGTTGGCTCATTATGCTACGTGTTTAAATGTGATTTTGAATATAATACTGCATCACACTTATTTAGCCTTCATTCTGATGTAATTTTCTTTCAAGCGTAGTCATGGAAACTGGCTAATTAACCGACATGCAACGCCAATTTGAGGCGAAGGTATAAACCGTGTCCTCGACTCCTTCCCAACAGCCAAGGAGAATATGGCTTCATTTTGAGTGGAAGGAAGGGGAGATTGAGGAGTTGATACAGTCCCAATGAAGGACTTTCATCTCTTAACCTTGGAAGATGTTTTACATTCGATCGTTTAACAGAACGTGACAAGAAGAGCCATAGCATTGAGATCTTGTGGTCAGTATCGTACGTACTTCAACCAACAATTCACTATTATCGATCTCTATTCTTTACATAGAATGGAAGCCCGTAAATATTATTTATAAGCATGGACCTATGTTCTAAGGTACGATATGACCATATGGACCTATTGGTCCATGATATGACAACCTTATTTGTCATGTTTCAGATTACTCCATCTTTTGATATTCCTATCGCTTTCGAATTTCTCCACATACAGGAACTACATTTTTAACAAAAGACTTATATTTACACTGACACATTCATGCAAATACCTGTAAGTAGGGCAAGCAAGTTCCAAAAAGAGATTGTCTTCTTTGAGTGCTACAGGGGCCCATGATTCAATCGTTACACCATCCAACTGGTAATTACCAATGGACATGTAAAATAAATAATGAATATGATTTAATAAAAAATGAAATACAGTGTTAAATAAGTTAAGGATGAAATAAATATTATCATAAATGATCTCCTGAAGTTAATTACGCGTATACGCTCAATAATTATTGGAGACCGTATTTTTATACACATTTATTTCATAGTAAAGATCTATGGAATGTAATTATGCAACTTGGTGAAAAATTGAGGAGACCCTTATTACTGCTAACGAATACTATTTTAATATACTTTCTCCTCCTCGCAGTGGACTGAAAACACATCGCAATAACATTTGAATGTAGTTGATTATGGCCTTTTTGCTCATTAGCATAGGGACCTGCGGTCTGACTGATTATAACCAACATGACCATGTGTAAATTGCTCTCGTTCAATATATGATCGCCCACACTGTTATTTTCATCACTTGAATAAAAATATATGAAAGGAAAATAAACATAGAGAGAAATGTTTTTCACTTCATGAAATAAATGAAATCTTTTTTCACAGATATAGAATGTGTACATTTTTTAGCAGTAATATAATTACATAATTATATAATTATCTAAGAACATAATTACATAATTTGCATAATATATAATTATAAGAACATAATTACATAATTATCTAAGAACCTCATAATGTACAACGAATTTGTATAGGGACAAAATTATCGGATTTCTGCTCTGGTTTCAGTTGGTGCTTTTTGGTGATTTTTCTTAGTTATTTCATGCTGTGGCTTTAGTATTGTACTTGATATCACACAAAGATCACAAAACAAAGAATATCTCGCATTCTATAATTAGTTTATTCAGTGTAAATACTTCTACTTTCAAATTGGCAATGATTTTAGGGTTCGTATTTTTTCTTTCTACCTTTTTATTTAGTATTTTATAAAATGTGTTTGAAAATGAAAATAAATGATTATGTGTCATCGTAAACAAGTGAAAATTAACTTTTTATTCGTAAAAAAAATCTTGACATCATGCATTTACACTTGATTAACTGCAGTATAGCGAGTCATTTCATCTCTTGGAACGAGTTCAACTGGATAATCACCACTTGTTTTGAACAAAGAACAGAACGACATATACTACATGAACATGAATCATATAAAATAAAATGAACAGTACAATCATGCCTCTCATGGTTTCAAAAGTTTCAAGCTTTAATAACTCCTTCACAGTGGCGTGCAAATGGGGGGCTTGAGGCACTCGTCCCCCAATTTTTCACGACCATCAAAAAAGGGACGAAAAATTGAAAGCGAGAAGTGTGAAATAATGATATTATTTTTTGAATATTATTAATTCTGATGTTGTTTGAAGGTTTTCATGGTGGCATGTACAATCGCTGAAGTGGTTACGGTACACCATGTGGAGTGTTTATAGATCAAATATATCAATTCTATCACAAAATCGGATTCTTGTAATCAAAATGTCGAAATTTTTAGTCGCTCGCAACTTATTACAAATGTCCGATGCGCAATTATTCTGACCTTTCAAAATGTTCGGCTCATGCACGCCACTGCTGTTTACATTAGTTAAACCTATCATTGATCATCATAAACGTGCTAATTGACAAAACCAGTCATCATTATTCACCGTAATTTAAAAAAAACACTACTAATTTGTGCACTCTTTTTAGGATACTTTTGCGATATTCAGACATTAAGTTTCAGGGTTTTTTTTGCTTTTACTGACCAAACTCAGGTATATTCATGTCGTTTATGATCAGAATACTATCGCAGACGATTTTATGTGGGAAAATCCTTATAAAGTAAAAACAAAAACAAAAAAACAAAACAATTTCCCGTAAAAAGTTCATCAAAATTCTGTGAAGGGGCGGGCACGCATATAGCGCTAGTGTACATGACGGTTTTATATTATAACACAACAAAAAAAGTAAGTCCCCCCTAAACAAACATCAATAATTTCCGAACCAATGCGAGTTTTTGATATATTTTTACATGAGCGTGTAGGTAATTTTATAAGCTACCCTATGAGTAAATTTTGAGGATGTATCTTACGTCATGCTTCAGTGAGCACCGTCAGAAGGCAAAAATGTCACTTTTCAAAAGTCACAAGCAAAATATCACGACTTTGATTCCATTGTATTGGAACTAATTCCACATTCTCATCATGAAAACTAGTCAGAAGGCTTGGAAAGGGTACTTTCTAAAAGACGATACAATTTTTTAAGCTAAATTTCACGGTTGAATAAACTCAAGTCCAAATTTGCTATAATTGGATTTTTACACATTTCTTTCAATAAAAAATGCTAGAATATGATGACAGTTATTTTGGGGAAGACTATCTCCAACAATATTCACCGTTTCACGGTTCAATGAACATTTATTGGAAACAAAAAATGCGATTTTGAAATATCGTAGGCAAGTATTGCTTCATTTTTCCAACTGAAAATGATATTTTCTCAACTTTTTTGTTATTTTCATGACCAATTAACAGGCTTCAATGATTCAAAGGTGTCAAATTAAACATTTACGCTTGAATGAACATGTGGAATGTGATTAGCTCTTTTTTACGTTATTGGAAAAACTGCAATTTGTAACTATGGATATCTGTCACACAACTCCTTGCAAAGTTCATTTGATTTGATTTTTATGAAAATCCCGATGTTTAATGCATCAGTGAGCACACAATATTCGAAAATTATGCAAATGAGAAGAAAGTTCAAGGCCTTGGCCCCACTCTGTACCGAATCGAATGGTTATTTTGGTGTGCGCACATTTTGGATAGTGTTACTCTGAAGCCATGTGCGAAGTTTCATGAAATAACTGTTGGCAGAAGTAACAAAAACCGTCCATGAAACAAACCCTCATTTCATATTTGTTAAAATTTTGACTTCCTCTCTCATAGACTTGTGTACATTATGGGTGCATATGTTTAAGCATACGTAAACCCCTTATTCAATATGGTGGAACTTTTTTTTCAAGACTGTCTTTAGCAATGTCGTTTGGCAGTATAATGTTTATCAACCTATGGGCAGAATTCTGTGCAAAAATGAAATCGATTTGTTTGTTTATGGATGAGTGAGCACGCATCAAAGTGGGAAAATTGGTATTTTCAATGTCACAGACTCATTTTAAAGGGTAATAAAGTGAATATTAGGGGCAAATTTGGTTTGAAAGGTGTCTTTAATTGCTGTTGTTTTTATCATCCATCATTTCTATCACCAAACACTTTCCGAACTTTAGCCATTTCATGGTTGAGCGAGCACATTCGAAAATTTAGGAATGAATACTCTTTATACTGCATAAATGTATTCTTTTCCTAACAATTTCTCAGGATCAGTTGAATGTATGGACAGATCAGTGGTGGATCCAGAATTTTAAATGGGGGAGGGGCCTATAATCGGGGGAGCCATCAACATTTTCAAATTTTAACATGATCTAACAAGTTGTAAAAGATAATACCCCAAAAATCCTATGATGACACGTCACAATACAGGGGCCGCAGAGCAGTTTTCAAAGTGGGGGGGGGGGGGGGGGGGGCTGACCATGGTAAAAATCACAATCGTATTACATTTTTGTACTTGCTTATGGAAAAAAGCCCCCCCCCTCCCCGCTTCCGCGGCCCCTGCAATACATCGTGCTCACTCAACCATGAACATACGATATCAAAATTTGGTCTGAAATGGTTAAATGATGGATAGTAAAACAGCATAACACTATAAAGTTCACCTAAAAACAATTTTTGCCCAACTTTGTATTTGCACAATCTGAAAAACGACTCTTGTGACTTTCAAAAATGGTCATTTTTCATTCAATCTTTAATTACTCATGCATGACTCAACCGATCAATCTCATTTTTCCCCAGGAGTTGCTTAATGAGTGTATAAAACCACCCATGAAATATCATATCTCAAAATAATTCGGTTCAAAAGTTACAGCAGTTTGATTTAGGGGGGACTTACTTTTTTTGTTGTGTATATTATAACGTCATGTTGTTGTATCTTGGTTAAGCATCCATGACATAGTGTGGTGTAGTCTTTTATCATGTTTATTGTAGATTTTAGAAGCCATTTGTCTATTCTTTTTAATCATGCAAATATCGACACGGTGTTATTGACTAGCGATGAGTCATCATTTGAATGATTTATTTGAATAAAGTTAATCGGTTATATCATTTCTTCCTTTTAGGTAAATCCGCTGCGTGTGTCTCCATGCATATTGTCATTGGTTGCTTCTGAAGAATACCAACTTTGAGATTATCAGCTTACTGGGATTTTATTTTAAATATTTATGAGTCATACCAACAAAACCACTAGACATTAGTCATGTATCATTCCATTACATTCATCTGAATTAACTCAATATTACTGTAGTTAATAAGGTTTACAATAGTCTCTATCTAATTCAGTAATTTCTTACAAACATTAAAGTTCGAGGTAAATGTCGGTGTTGATTTCAAAACGTGAATCATCAAGTCCAAATCTTCCTCCATTTAATCATCACATTGTTTATATGGATTGACCAGGGTAGAGAGAGGGGGAAACAGAACCTGAATGAGAGTAATAACGTCCCCTCCATTCTTCTACTTTCTTTTTCCTTCCCTCTTTTCATTCTTTACGACGTAAATAAAAATCATATGAGGCGACCAGCCTCTGCTCACCGGAGCTGGGAGATATAACGTATCCGTAACCTGCAGATGTAGCATCCGAAGAACAACATTTTTACATACAGAATTTAAAAAAAATGACACCCCAAGAAAAAAAGAAGAAAGAAAATGCTGGGTGTAATTAGCCTTGATCTCATCTCAATTTCAAACACAAGTAATTCACAAATGCCTATGTTTGTTTATTTATTTATTATATTTATACAAGGTGGCACATATCACCAATTTGGTGGCCTTCCTTGTGGCCCTGTTAACAAAAGAACAACAAATTACATGTAAATATAACGCGGTGCATTATTACCATTCTATAGGCATGCACGTCCTTATTATTTGCTTCTTTTCATGCTATAATTATTACTTACTCGAATGAGTTATTATACATCACAATACCATCCATGCATTGCATATTGAACATGGTTGAAAATGTTCAGTATGTAAATGTGTTACAAAAGATGGTGTCCCTGTCCCATCCAGAGAGTCTATACAGTGCGTATCAAAAAAAGTTTACACTTTGAAAAAATCCTGTAAAATTATACATTTGTAATTTCCTGAAGATTTTTCCACACTTTAACATTGGTACAGATCCATTTAAGCAAATGACGATATAACTGTCGAAAAATATTTCCGCTTGAGTGAGCACCACTCACTTTTGAAAAGTTAGTGAAAAATGATTTGCGCAGAACTTTGAAATAGTTATGCGGATAAATAAGTAGACCTTAATCATGAAGAACATGTGGAATTTAGCGAGGAAAATTGATTTGAAGATATCTTTTACCTTTTTAAATGTGTTTCCTTGCCAAAAACACTTCGAAGAGTGCATTGCGCCCCACCCCACTTCCCCACACACCGAGGCCATCGTGACGATATTTGCTTTACACTGAGCTGTAATTTACATGAAATGGCTAAGGCTTGATTTTCATTTTGATAATCATTGTCAAGCTTGGGAAAAGTGTGGAGAAACAAGTATTAAATGAAAAATGACATGTAAACCCACTTTAAATGATAAAAACTTAGTGAAAAAATGCTAGATGTCTGAAATAAACTTTTGTTCAGATTCAGTTATGTCCTAAGATCCAGCTGGCACAAAAAGGTTAAAGGTTATGCTTACTAAGTGTTGAAATGTCAATTGTTACAAGATTCTTGAATGTATCTGTTTTATTTCAGTTGACTAAAAGTGCAAGGGAAATGTATGAAAAATGTGTCGCAGAGTAAGTTTGATTTCGCCCTTTCCACTTGACACAGCGTGAAAACGAGCATTTCTGCGCAAACAGATTTCTGCGAGCTTTACAAAAATGAACAGTGCTCACTCAAGTGTAACATTCTGTCAAAACTTTTACTTTCATTGGATAAATGAGACCCAAACCTAAGATTGTATG
This sequence comes from Lytechinus variegatus, assembly GCF_018143015.1. Taxonomy (NCBI): domain Eukaryota; kingdom Metazoa; phylum Echinodermata; class Echinoidea; order Temnopleuroida; family Toxopneustidae; genus Lytechinus; species Lytechinus variegatus. The sequence continues at coordinate 23,252,530 of NC_054758.1, forward strand.
TGAAAAAAAATACCCATATGTTGTATATTTTTTAATTCCCAGGTCTTTTTCAAAGTGTAAACTTTTTTTTTGATACGCACTGTATAACTGGTATATTCATCAGAATTTATACTGCGTATCCATATTGTTCAAAATACATAAAATAGGGCGGGGGGGGGGGGGTAGCAATCACTATCATTTTGTACGATCGATAAACAGTTTGCATTATGTGAAACAGAAATAGTAACAGACTGCAGAAAATAATAATAGAGCAATGGGGCATGATAATTTGCATTCCTGTGTTGCATTATTATAATAAACCTTAGTTTGTTTGCAAACAAACCCACGTAACCAGTAACCATGCGTAGTGTCAATATTGTGAATCATAAAGACAAGATAGAATCTATACAGTATCATTTTAATAATTTGCCGACAATATGATATAATATATACATGAATGTCCAGTTTGTAACTGGTATCCCTCAAAACGAACTGAAAAAACAACCTCCATGTGACAACCCTTCAAAAAAAGTTAAAACTTTTCCTGAAGTCTCGACACTCCATAATTCTATTTATTTAAAATAAACACCACAGTACAATAATAAATAAATAAATAAAAGTTACATTTATATAGCGCATTACATAACATTTCAATGCGCTTTACAATAACAAATTAATATACAGGTATATAATACTTTACAAAAATCTAAGTTCAACATACATTCATATTAAAGTCATAATAATAATGAAATTTAAAAAATACCACATAATAAAGATATTAAGAAATTCAGGAAGAATTAAACAGAAATGTCTTTAGTCTGCTCTTGAAAGCATTCACCCACCAAAACCACTATATTCTTGTATTTGTAAACCCCCTTCATACACGATTGTAGAAAGATTCGAGTATATCCATAAAAAGCCGAAAGCAATACCCAAAATAAACATAATACTATATATATATATTTTGGGGAACATGCCTAAGTGATAGACGCTACTTTCCGTCGGAAATTTGATCTCAGTGACACTTGTCATTAATATTTGGAATCCCACAGTTTGATACCAAACACAGTGACGTCTTTCATCTCTCTAGAAATACATGAAAAAAAAAATCATAATAGAAATGCATCAGAAACCATTATGATACCGATTTAAGGACTTACATGTACATTCAATCAGAATCCTACGGCAAAGGGTCTCTTGAAGCACATTTCGAGGACTTTAGAGATTCGTAAACACAGTTAACTGCAGGCGTACATATATACATTAGCATAATCGCCGAATGCGATATGAGTATTTAGTGAAATATATCTAATATCTAATTTTCTACCATCCTTTTGGACATGTTGGAGTTTCGTGGCGGGACGGACTTGACTATGCGTTTGTTATTAACTCACCGTTTGAAGACTATAGTGGAATGGAAATAGAGGCTGCTGATAATTAGAAAAGTTTATGAATATATTTTCTTATGAATAATTGATCGTGAGGAAGGAGTAAATTTGATACTACGTGATGTACAAAATGTCAACTCGTCCTTTTATGAATCGGGAAATATATACAACGCTAAGGGAATGCATGTCTTATTTATGCCAATTCACGTTTAAAGGACAAGTCAACTAAAAAAAGGTTAATTTTAATAAAAAGAGAAAAATCAAACAAGCATAACACTCGAAATTTCATCAAATTCGGGAGTAAGAAAAGAAAGTTCTGACATTTAAAAATTTCGCTTAATTTCATAAAACATTTGTATTCACATCCTGGTCCGTATGGAAATGAGGTATTTCTTTTAAAAAATGATATAAATTATAAAATATGTACACTGTAAAAAAATTAAACTAGAAAATCAGCACTCGTAGTGCAGTCACTATACAAGCACTGTAAGTGCTAAATTAGCACTTCATTTTGTACATGTAATAATTGAGACAAAGTTTCATTCCTCCCTGAACACGTGGTATTACCATTGTTTTATTTTTTTTGGTTCAGTATAGTTGGTCCTTATTGTCAAATCTGTAAAAATGAAATATTATACAATTCAAACAATTAAAAAAAAAGAGAAATAGTGATTACGTCGACTCTCTCATTTGAATATCACTGAGTTGTGCATATTAACTACTTTGTGAAAAATAAGCGAAACTTTCAAATATCATAACTTTTTTTAGTATTTGTCTGATTTTTTATGGAATTTGTGCTGTTGCTCCAAAACCAAATTGTCAAAATCTGACCTTATTTCGGTTTATTTGACCCGGAACGGAATGTGACCCTAAAACGGCTTGGTTTCCGGGTCAAGTATATCCATCATTTAGGTGTATAAATTTCCATTTACTTGATATAGATATAGCACGTTCTCTGTATCATATTTCATAAAGACTTGTATGATATCAAATGCATGTTCTTTTTATTAATTGCATCATACAGTCTTCAATCGCTTTGAAATGGTATTGCAAATTTGTTATCATAAAATCCTTTTATGAAACTACAAACGCTACATCATTTTGTTTTATTTCTGTTGATTCCCCAATAGATTTGTTGATAAAAATGGTAGATGCACAAACATTACGTAGATAAAGTAAACGCTGACCATGGAATAAACTGCAGGTAAAGCTGAATATCATGCACCCCATGAGATAGGAGGATATTTTAGTATATAGCATTCAAATCAAGAAATTAATATTGGGTTATCAAAGAACAAAAAAAACAGCTTCGAAATTAAAACAAAAAATTACGAGGTGGGTGAGAAAAGAAATATAAAGGAGGAAGAAAATAGGCCGGTCGAAAAACAGAAGGAAAATACTTGTATATAAATAGAACTTATATACGGATAAAGAAACAATTTTTCACGCAAGCTCTTTAAGCGGAAATGAGTCGAGAGACACGACCAACCGCGTAGCTATACGAGGGGGTGGTAAATACTCACAGAGAGCGCTCCTTATAGGGGGGGGGGGGGAGTTTCCCACCTTCCGCGCGAAGTGCTGAGTTTTTTTATCTCATCAAATTTAAATGAAAAGAAGACATTTCTTGTGTGTCTAGTACCTATATCAACTCGAATTCATTTGACTTGCTGTGATTAAAAAAAATGTTTTCGAAAGAAACTATGAGAGCCCCCAAAATGGGAAAATATTGAGGAATTTGAAATAATTCCTCTTACCGCACAAAGCACGGAAGCTAAAACGATGTATGAAAAAAAAACGAGAACAGAAGTGGTATAAAATACTTACCTTGGTCACGATTTGATTTGATTGTAAAAACTTAAGCCATGTTAAAATTCTAGAACTTGCAAATCAGAGTAGATGCGGGTATATGCAAGGAGGAAATATTCCTTCCTGCGAATGGCGTTGAAGCTCTAAATTTTAGAAATTTCTCTTAAACTTAAATCTGCTCTAATTTTGATATTTCCTAGATTGTATACTCGATTGCAAATAGAAAAATAACTCAAAATGTGAAAGGGACGATGCAAGCTAAAAGATGGACCCTTTCACACATGTACGCGAAGCACAGAAACATATTAGTGATTTATTTTGGATTGAAAAAATTCTCGCATATTAAGCTGTTAAGCGCTTCCTTTTGTACGATTGAAAAACTGCAGTGATATTCAAAATTTTCAAATCAATTTCGCGAAACAAGACAGGAGATGGATGTGCAGCGATATAGAATAAAGTTTCATTGTCACACTTTTGCATAAAGCACGGGAAGAATTTATGCCTCCCCCTTTGAGCAGAAATTACTTGCTGAAAAGCGGGAGAAATGCATTTGGGGACTTGGGGAGTCAAGGTAACACTCTTCCCGCTCCAAACAGAAGAGCCGAAATCTTACTTTTCATACTCTTTACACCCATGTATACTTCATAATTTCTGGCAAGAATAAACGAATTATAGCCGGAGAGGGGAAAGCCTAGTAGAAACAAGGTATGGGAAACAAAGGGGAAAGGCAGTTTCGATATTTTTTCCGCGCGGAGCACTAAACAAAATTTTGTATGAAGAGCGAGAGAAGAACGTCTCGTCAGGTTTTTATTCTTTTGATAAAAATGAAAGGAAAAACAGTAAAACTACAGCCTTCTTCCCTTTTCTCCCTTCGCTTTTTCTTTTTCTCCCCCCTTTTTTCTTTTTGGGGGCACTGCCCCCACCGCCCCCAGGCTAAGCGCCTGGACATGACGGAGAGGGGTGTGATTATGGAGAGAGAGAGGAAGGGAGAGAGAGAAAGAGAGAGAGAGAGGGGCATGAAGAAAGGGAGGAAGAGAGGGTGTACTTAGCTAGCTTGAAATGCATTTAAATGAAAACAAGAAGCTATTGGATAAGGACATAGAATGGAATAGGGTATGATAAAATTGCATCGTATTTCAAAAAGGCAAACAGCAGAGACTGTATGAACGATACTACGATTACTGACACCCCCCCCCCACCCCCTATCTCTCGTCTTTCGCCTTTTCCTTCCCCTTTCTTTCTCCATTTTTCTATTCAGTTTGTATCTCTATACCTCCATGGTATAACTCATATTGGATTTTCCCACGACAAACTTACGTGAATGGGATACTCTCGCGGGCATACCTTCGAATTTCGGGCTTAATAAAAAAAAACCAGCTTGTGGAATGTCAGTTTTCTAGGCTATTTTTGCATTCAATGTTTTATTTTTTCTCCAGCTAAATGAAATAAGGTAATTATACAAAGAGAGTGAGAGGAGTTTTCTCATAGATATTAACAGTTATATTTGTATGATGTGCAGTATCTGTGTTGTTAACGGATTTAAAAATAAAACTAACACAATCAAGATCCGTGAACGTTGGAATATTCACTGCTGACTATAGCCTTTGGGCAAGCCATCGTGCGCTACTTGTCCGCCCAAGATATATGGTTTGGAAAATAGACTAGGGCACTGTTCGTTAACTGATGACTGGCACGCCTCGAATTCTAGTCTATGCATGCAGACCAATTTATGGCTCATTTTGGGAAATATCAGAGCCGAGTGCCTTGGCTAAAGGATAAACACTGACACACTTTACACTACTGTGTGAAAGGTGTTTCAATGTGAACATATTTTTATTCACTGAGATGAATGTATTACCTTTCTGGCGGGGATTAGGGGGTCATCGGGATGCAGAGAATATAAAATAAAAATGTATTTTGGGGGATAAATTTTGCATTTTTAATCTGGTTTTTGTTTCCACTTTGATATAGATCCTCTTTCCAATCATTGAATGACGAAACATTCCAAGATATGATCTTTGTTGGTAGCTTTCTGATGTCTTACCTCTTACTTTGTAATATAAATAATCTTTTGATGAAAAAACCCCTTCAAAATGCAAAAAAGGTGAACGGTTAATCTTTAGACTGACTTTTAAGTTGTTTTGCTATCCCTCGCAAACGATGGATGCTGAAATACCTACATACGTATCCTATCACGTTCCCTTGTATTCTTCCATCCAGCAATTCCAAGAAGTAAAGGACAATCGAAAAACATCTCTCTCCCCCTTCATCCCCCTCCATCTCTCCCCCACTATATATATAAATATCTCTCTCCCTTTCTTGGCAAATAGATTATGAAATAATTCAAGTCAAGTCTTCAAAACTTCTTGGTTGCATTAAACATTCACATGGTGCCAGGGGCGGATTTCGGATTTTCCGGGGGGGGGGGCTTTTTTCCCCGAGGAAAATCTAACAAGCAAAAAAAAAGGTTTTCACACAAAAAAGTAGGTCATTTCGTCCACGGAAATTTGATGAGCAAAAAATAAAATAGGATAAAATAAGGTCCTCATATCTTGTGTATGAACGATCTGTGCCCATTAAAAATGTGTGCTGTAATTTTCAAAAGAACGGCATATTTTCATTTAAGATTTTGATTATCGCTCTCTAAGAGGGGGGGGGGGGGTCGGAAAGGGCACGGGCCGGATGTGCCCCCCCCCCTAGATCGGCCACTGCATGGTGCACATGATAAAAGTCAACGTCTTGCAGCTGATTATCGCGTTAGGCAAACAACAATTTTCATTACTAACAGTCAAACTAACACGTCATCATCATGAAATTCACTAGAAAACATGAATTTTACTTTTCATATTTCAGGTTTTTCTCTCTCTCCCCCCAGGGTGACAATTAAGAATATTCGATCTTGTTTGCTAGAAATAATAGCGAATATTCCCCTTCGGGATTCGTAGGATGATTAGCGGCTAAGCCACGCACATTGTAAATTTCCGGGGTCTTATAACATGTCAATCATTTCAAAGTATGAATACGGCATTAGCTGTCTGCAGGGTGTTTTCCATCGTTAAAACGAAGTATTATTTTGGAATTATTCCCTAAAATTTCCAAGAATAAAATATTTTAAATATGATCACCTGAATTTACAAGACCACTCTAACAACTGTTTGACTTATTCATGACCTGAATCAATTAAGTTGAATCGCATTTTTATTTTCTACATTGTAAGAATAAGTAGACCAAAACATGCTAAATGATTCGGGGTCCTCATCGACGATATTTCTGACCGTCACTGATAATGAATGAGACATACATCTATTATTCATTAATAAAAATACCAAGTAAACAAATATCTAATGACATGTAATTTTTGTTCATATTTCAAATCAAATTTGTCTGTAAACTCACGTCTTTTTTTTATACGCGCTGCAACCCCATATTATATATATTTTTTGCCAAGATCTGGGAATTTCCCGACTTCTTCCCATTGTTATTTCTTTATCTCTCTCATTTGTAAGAGTAGAGTGCTATGTATATGGGCGTGTATTACAGTCACATGGTTAGAACGTGGACATTTCCGTTACAAGTCGCCTGGTAGGGAGTCTAATTAGACGGTCGGAAATAGTCGCTATAATAGGCGCAAATTATTCCTCAGTTGTTGATAGAAGAAATGAAATAAATTGTTTTTGCCAGTAAAGGTTGCCTGGGCCTTCATGGTATGCTAGGGCGCAGACAAAGCATGACTAGAATTCACGTTTTGAAAGGGCGAAGTATATATCCCAGGAAACAAACTATTCTTGCTGCATGTACGTGATTTTCTTATCAATTTTAAGATTTATTAATGTTTGTAGGTTGAATATTGAAAGAAAGTATCCAATTTATAAACAGACGACGTATATAGCTTAGTAAACAGCCTAGATTTGTTTCTTTCATGTTTGCATACATATTTATATACTTATTTTCATTGAATTGTTAAGGCCTTTAGGTAACATGGAGGATTTATAATTTCCTTTTTATCTGATAATTGTTATTTTGCAGCTGCTTCACCTGTTCATCATACTTTTCAAAATAAATTTTCACAATTCTACACTTATCATCATGATTCCAACCTGCCCAAATAATGAAACAATGAAAATAATGTGTGTATTCTTCATTTCATCATCCCCAACTTTCATATTCATACACAGGAGTTTTGTTATGTATTGTTTTTATGTTATTACGTCTGTAATAACGTAAAAATAATAACGTGAGATATTGACATATACATTGCTTTCAAGATAATTATACAACAATACATTCAATTAAAAGAAATATACATGTATATGCAAACATCAAAGAAACAAATCTATGCTCACTTCTTTTGTGTACAATTGGAATGTTAGCTGATTCTCGAGTGAAATCTACGTTATTGACCCTTTGCCAAAGATGTTCTCAAATTTCCAAAGGAAAATTAAATAGGAGATAATCAAGGGGCTCTATTGTTAATGATTAGGCCGGTCTGATAATTAAAATTTCGGAATGTTTCTACTTGTCATTTTCCTGCTCTATTATCATGCTTATACTTGAGTTGTTTTAGTCTCCTGAAAAGTAGAGAGGTGTAAATTCTTCATGGAAATAAGATGAATTTTCAACCATGGAAATCCGTCTCCATGTTTAAATCCTTGACAAATATTAGATTTTTGATAATTTCCATTACTGCTTGTATTCAGTGGCGTACCATGGGTCACGGTATGGGGGGGGGGACACCAGCAACAAAATTTAGTCACTTACAGAGCGCGCTTTATAGTTGCCAGGTATACTGACGTAATAGAGACATTTTAAGGACAGTGCCATTAAACGGATATGTATCTCACTGATCACATAATGCGAGCGCGAAGCGCGAGCTTAAATTTTTTGAAAGTCAGACCTGAAAAAAGACACACCTGTCTCGATAAACAAACAATATTTACCCCAAACATGGACGTTGTTAAGGACTATATTTTAGGAATCAATTAAGAGTATACATTATCTCACCATAGTCATCTAATGAGAGTGCCAAGCGCTTGCTGATTTTGTTATAATGCATCTAAACTCATGAAGCACTTGTAGTTATTGTAATCATGATTAACATACGCATCTCACTCTTCAAATATTGCGAGCGCGAATCGCGAGCTGAAATTTTTGTATATATTGACCCCAAGCAATGCGAGCACCAGGAACAATGAAGACACTGGCCCTGCACAAATTATGTTTCACAAAGTTATGATTTTTTAGTATAATATAACATAACAATTATAATATTATATAACATTATAGTTAGTAATTTCTTCCCCCCCCACTATGTTTCTCTCCCTTTCTCCCTCTTTTTCGCCCTTTCTCATTTTTTTTGAGGGGGGGGCACGTGCCCCCATGCCCCCGTAGTTACGCCACTGCTTGTATTGATTAGGTGTAAATTTCGTGTAGCATTCCAAATTACATCAATGAAGCAAATGATGTCTTTTATTCATTGTTGATGTAATCACAACGATAGTGTTTTCCCAGTGTTGATGGTTATGGACATTTTCGCGGTGAAATCTGTTGTTTTCATTATGCACATGATCGAACTGATGATATTGACCCGTAAACGCTCGATTGATTATATCGGTAACAAACTGCGGGATGAGGAAATGACGGACTAATTTTATTTTATGTGCCCTACGTCTATGGGATTTTCTTGAAGCATCTGTTCATTATCAATGAAAAAAAATATGACCCGTTCTTTGATTTTTAAACATTTTTTCGAGTTATTTTCTTTAGTGATATAAGAAAGCTACGGACTCACATGACTTAAATTGTAACTGTACATAACAATACAATATGAAAGCCCACCTCCGTGCAAGGAATCTTTTGGGTACGCCTCCACTGAGGAGGATAAAGAGATTATATTATTGATGACTTCCGGCGGTGGCGACGAGGACTTTATTGATGAGAATATTTTCATCTTTGAAGGATGACATTTAAACTTTATGAAAAGGCAATTAAGATGTCATTCGCTTTGTTATAATTCACAGTGTGCGAGGAAGAATGGTCCAGCAATAATGATCAAATTAATATCCTTCTCTCCAATTACCCCTTCCCCTTCCCCGTCTCTCCCTCTCTCTCTCTCTCTCTCTCCCTATCTCTCTCTGTCATAAGCATCACACACAGCAAAAACTGTGGTGTTAACCGGTGTACATAGAGGACCACACCAGTTATTTTACACCGGTGTTAAATTGATGGTGTTAGTTTTACACCTAAAGGTGTTATTACAACACCTATGGTTGTTACATTTACACTCCTTGGTGTTATGTTCAATCTGTAGGGTGTTATTTTAACACCTCAGGGTGTGGTCCCATTAACACCAATTGGTGTCAGTTTTAACACCAGTTTTTACAGTGCAAGCTCAAAGCTGACATGTTTGTAATGCACTATGTTCGTGGCTATAATTTTCATTTCATTTGTCCCCATTAAGCATAAGAAAAATAAATCCTTTTCAAAATATGACATCTTAAAATTGTTTGTTCAATATTAGTTCATTATCTATTTTTCATTGTCAATTCGGCAATTCACCTACTTCACGACTATTTGAAAAGGCTGAGTTTGCATTTGATGTAATTTTTGCCTTTTCAGGATAATCCTGATCTAAATTATCGGAAAGGTTTATTAATTTTCTCACTTGGACATGTGATATTAAGTGACATGATTCAGACCCCATCCGATGAACTCATTTCCCTTCCATCCACCTATAACGCCTCCTTCAATTTAAATCATTCACAAATTTGCAAATTTTGACTCAAGTTATGTCATGCTGTGATGGTCTTCTGCAAGGAGAATCCTAACAAAGTGAGAAGTTACTTTGTTTGTTTGCTTGAAATTTATTTCTGCGTTCAACATGTTCAACATAATACAACATAATCAATTATTACATAGATTTTACATAAATATACATTTTAGACACACGTATCATTTACAATCTCTTTCTGAATATAAAAAAAAACATATGAAAAATATTATTTAACTCAATTTCAGAACGCAGGAGACCGTCGTCATGAGCGACCTGCTTGAAGTTGACGACGGCCTCAAGGTAAAAAAAGCGACATGTAAAACTTACACATTTTTTAACAAGAGGTCATGAGGGTGTAGTGCAAGTGCATGTGTAGTGCAAGTGCAAGTGTAGTGCAATTACATTAGAAGAGGAGGGGTCAAAATTCATCATTAAAAAAAATACAAGTATAGTCAATGTGGCGGATTTGAATACAATGATATTAGGTTGCGCTTCATAGTGGCTTTAAAGGAATAAAGTGAGGAACACATTTTTGTAGTTTCAGGTAAATTATTCCATAAGTCGGGGCCATGGTGTCTAATTGATTTATGAGTTATTAATAACTTTGGGTTTGTTAGGTGAAAATTTCCAGAAATACGGGTAGGGTATGTGTGAATTGTACTGTTTAGATTAAATAAATTTTGAAATGAGGAGGGAAGTTGGTGTTTTTTGTATTTGAACATAAAAACTGCAACTTGCATGACATTCAAATCAGAAACCTTCAATGTTTTGAGCTTACAGAATAGTGGATCAGAATGAGAAAAATAAGACGATCCTGTGCAGATACGAAGAGCTCGCTTTTGTAAGGTGAGAATAGGGTTGAGTTTGGTAGTTCCACAATTGGCCCAAACAATATTACAATATGTTATGTAAGGAAGTACTAGTGTATTGTATAGTAAAAACAGAGTTACTCGTGGTAACATAAACTTTAACTTATTAATAATTCCCACGCCTCGAGAAATACATAGTGTAACATGATTTATGTGATTATTCCAGGTTAAATTCTCGTCAATAATGACACCCAGGAATTTCGAACTCTTCGTTTCTTCGATTGTATTGTTGTCAATGTTAATATTAATTGGATTATTATTCACATGGATATTGTTATGCTTGAAATGTATAAAATGGGTTTTCTGAATATTGAGAGAAAGTTTATTGCATTTAAACCATTTCGAAATTTTTATTAGTTCGGCATTCAAGATATTTTCTAGAGACTTAAGGCTCTTATGAGAATAAAATATGTTAGTGTCATCTGCAAATAGGACAAAAGATAACAGTGATGATGTATTGATTATGTCATTGACGTATAATAAAAACAGAAGTGGACCCAGGATAGATCCCTGGGGGACACCACATTTGATTGGAAGAGACCGTGAGTTTATACCATTAAAAGTCACATACTGTTTTCGATTGCTTAAATAACTTTTAAACCATACGAGTGCCGAGCCCCGAACACCAAAGGAATACAATTTCGAAAACAATATATCATGATTAAGAGTGTCGAACGCTTTACTAAGGTCTAAGAAAATACCAATAATGTGTTCTTTTTTGGCCATGGCTTCTGTAATTTTATCATATATCTGAACCAGAGCTAGATCCGTGGAATGATTTTTTCGAAAACCATACTGGTTTGGATTTAATATTTTATGGAAGTTTAGAAAATTATATAATCTATTATAAACAATTTTTTCTAAAACTTTGGATATACTAGGGAGAATGGAAATAGGACGGTAATTAGTGATTTCATGTTGGTCATCTTTTTTGAAAATTGGGGTTACTTTGGCTATTTTTAACAAGTCTGGGAAAATACCGGATTGTAAAGACTGGTTAAATATGTGTGTTAGTGGATCAGCAATGAAATGGATTATTTCCTTTAAAAGTGAAGTGTTAATGTTATCATGACCTTTGGATTTCGAAGAATTTAATGATTTAGCAATATTAATGATTTCATTCGGGTTTGTCGGTCTTAAAAATAAAGAGTCTTGAATCAGTTCTGAAAAGAATTCAGTAAAATGAGCATTATTCGGAGTAGCAATTTGGGTGGCAAGTTGAGGACCAATATTAGTGAAGAAAGAATTAAAGCTATCGGCATAGTTGTTAGAATCTGTGATTTTGTTACCATTGAAAGTAAGGTTATCTTTAGGTATAGTCTCGTTTTTTGTTCCCATAATTTCTTTTATAACTTTCCATGTAGCTCCTGAGTTGGATTTTACCTTTTGTAATTTGTTTGAGAAATGTAACTTGCGAGAAAAACGAATTAACTTTGTTAATTGTTACGATACGTTTTGTACACAACTAGACTTGTATCCGTAGGGTTTTTCAAATGTTGTTTATAAAGTCGGTTTCTTGTTTTTATAGATTTAAGTATACCTTTCGTTATCCATGGGTTTATGGGTGTATTACGTTTACGTTTATTTCTTACAAGTGGAATGTTTTTATTGTAATAGAATTGTAGCTTTGAATTAAAATATTCATATGCAGTATTCACATCATTTGTATTTAGGATATCATTCCATTCTTCGAATAATAAATCTTGTTTTAACATTTCAATATTACGAGGGGTTTCTTTCCGATACATCAAATGCTGTGGTGGTTTAAAACGAGTCAATGATTTTCCACACACAGTAAATATAGGCAAGTGATCAGATACTTCGGAATACAGCAATCCTCCAGTTATCTTTTTGTCGTGTATATTAGAAAATATGTTATCAATTAAGGTTGAGGAGTGTATGTTAATTCTAGTTGGTCTGTTAATGAAAGAATAAAATCCAAATGAATTCATCAGTTGCAGAAACCTATTAGAAAGATTGTTCTGATGCAATGGAAGAAAGTTGACATTAAAATCACCGAGAAAATATATCTGCTTATTTTCGTTTGCTAATTTGCTAACGCATTGCTCGAAATTATCATAAAATAGATCAAAGTGAGTATCAGGAGCTCTATATATTACACCTAAAATTAAGTTTTTGCATTGAAGATTGTCAATTTCAATAAAGAGAACTTCTGTTTGATCAAATTTAATATCATTTCGAATTTTGAAATTTAAATGATTGGCTACATAAAATGCGACGCCACCGCCTCTCTTTCCTATACGATCAGCTCTGACTAAATTATAGTTAGGTAAATTAAACAATGGTGGGGAAGATTGGTGTAACCATGGACCTACCAGCTGGTAGGTCCATGGTGTAACCAAGTTTCACTTATTCCAATTGCAGTGAATCTAAAATGTTTCAATGAATCGAGAAGATTTTGAAGATCATCAAAATTCCTGTTTAAGCTTCTGGCATTGATATGCAATAATTTAACATCTTCTATATCATCTTGAAATGTTTCACTGAATTCAGTAGGAGTATAATATTTGCTCTCAAAAGGATATTCATTTGTAGCGTTGTAAAAAATAAAAGGATTGTTATTCATCGCCATGATAAATTATTGAAACCCCAGAAGGGAAATGCAGATAAGAAAACATGTGTAGGTGCTTGTGCAGTTGCGTGCAGGTGCATATGCGAATATGAAAAGCAAGAAAGAGTTATCTGTGAATGGAAAACACCTGTCATGACCCACATAGGACGAGCTTGACTGAGCGGAGCCCAACCGTTATCAACATAGAAATAACATAAAACTTTAAAGAAGAAAGGTTGAACAATCCCGGATATCCGATAGTCAAGATAGTAAGATTGAAAGCCAATAACGAGTGAAATATACCACCCTTTCACACGGAAAATCGTAATTTGAATGATGATTCCAGTGAAAAATAAGGCTAATTACGAATTCTTAGCACGTGTGAAACCAAACCACGAACGCTAATCACGATCACAAATTCAAATTCTACTCAGGAGGTGAATTCCAGTTAAGTTTCACTCAAATTACGGTACGAATTTTACGTGTGAAAGGCTTGACCGCCAAAACATCTTTTGGGGGCGGAGCTTACGTGTTCTTTCAAGCACTTCCATAGATAATACAATTGTCATGCACTCATCGTATTGGTGCAGTGCTTTGATTGACACATTCCGCCTTTGCTCGGGAATTCGAATTCATATCACAGATTTCGAGCGAGCATGTGAAAGGTCCGATGGTTTAAAGACGAATTGTAATCATCATTACAGTGATCATACAAGAATCACGTGTGAAAAGACCCATAGTAACATTAAACAATGATTAGGAATTAACTTTACATAGAGGTTCTATATGGAAAAATGTATATAACATGGAGTATAACTGCTCACATAAAATATTTTGTATTAAAAAACAAGAAAGTGGAAAATTATTTTAAGGTATCGGGGGCACTCATCTTGCCTAAAGATCAGCGTCTATCGGTCTGTTCTATTGACTGGTCACTGGACTGACCAGAAGGTGGATGCATCTGAATCTCGACATTCCTCCTGATTAGGAAGCCATGATTTCACATCAGTGTGTTCGATCGATTAATTTAAAGGGCTGAATGAACTTTATAAGGTGACATAGAATGATTGATAGAATGACATGTAGAATAAATATAGTTACATGAACAATCGATGAATTTTACATAAATCCTGGACAAAGTTACGTACTATCTACAGAAAGAGAATCATAAATAAAGACACAAGCAGAAAACATAGAGAAAGTATTTTTTGTATTTATATATATTTGTATTTATTGTTTTTTCGAATCAAAACTGACATTCCCCTACATATTAAAGGTCAAGTCCATCTCAGAAAAATGTTGATTTGAATCAAAAGAGAAAAATCAGACAAGCACAATGCTGAAAATTTCAGCAAAATCGGATGTAAAATAAGAAAGTTATGACATTTCAAAGTTTCACTTATTTTTTAACAAAATAGTTATTTGAACGAGCCAGTTACATCCAATTGAGAGAGTCGATGATGTCACTCACTCACTATTTTCTTTTGTTTTTTATTGTTTGAATTATACAATATTTCAATTTTTACGAATTTGATGATTAGGACCTCCTTGCCTGAAGCACAAAATGTTAAAATAATGGAATTCCAGGTGTGCAGGGAGGAATGAAACTTCATTTCACATGACAATGACGAGAAAATAAAAATATTTCATATTTCATATAATGAAATACAAAAGAAATAGTGAGTGAGTGATGTCATTAGTTCCCGCCATTTGCATACCGACCGAGATGTGCATATGACTGTTTTGTGAAATGAAGCAAAACTTTAAAATGTCATAACTTTCTTATTTTACATCAGATTTTGAGGAAATTTTCAGTGTTGTTTGTTGAATTTTTCTCTTTTTATTCAACTCCAGTTTTTGTTGGGGTGGACTTGTCCTTTAACGAACAAGATCAACTTGCGTCACTTTCCATTCATTGGGTATAATAACTACATGGGCAATTTCATAAAATGGGAACGTCCGACCCCATATTTTTGGGACCTTCTTTCTGTCTCTGATTTCTTGTTCTTTTGACAGTCTGATGTTCTCAAAGGATTAAGTAAGATTTGAGAAAATGGGGGTCGGACGAACAAACACATTGATCATTAATCATGGAATAGCCCAAATGTATAATGTCGATTGAACGCTACCTATGATGATTGAGGGAGGGGGTGATAAAGGGAGAGACTCTCAAGCTATCCGGGTAAAGAAAATCTTGATTCATTTTACATGCAATTTTATTTTAACCAAAATTTTACATGCAATTTTATTTTAACCAACTACAGTTCATAATGTTAACTAACCTAATGGTTTTTAGACTGTCAATTTATTAGTTTAGCTGTATATACATTTAACATTTAGAGAGTAATTCTTATATACTATTAAAACAATATTATTAATAAATAATATTTTTAACAAATTGATGAAACTATAGTGATTATGACGTAATGTTGTTACGGAGTACAAAATGCATAATAATTTCATTGACCCATATTAAAACACGTTCGGAGACAAAATACTCTACATGCAAAGTTTAATCTGGACAGACATGTATCTACTTTGCCCTGTAATATACAATAAATTGTTCAGCTACCTTTATTTCAAACTCTGTACCAATACTTACATTCGATCGTATATCTTAGTGTTATACCAGAAGACTTGTAAGGAGATCATTTCATTTCAAAGTCACAGGGGTGTAGTGTGATAATATTCCCTTAGTTACATCATAGAGCTATTCATGGTTACATGTATATCATAGTATGGTTTTAAGACCTGTCTCTTTCATTTTGCTTCATAATTTAAAACCACAGTGTGGAGTACAATCCTTCCATCGTCTTTGAGATTAGCTAAAGTGCCTAAAGTATCCCACCCATAGCTCGTGATTCAGGATGAGAAAGAATAAAATTTGACTCGAGTGATGACAAGTTTTCTCAACGACTCATGGTCTTTGAAACCTTGACCCCATTCTTACAAACCAGGGTCAAATTCATCTTCATACTAACCATGCCAGACGGACAAACATGGTTATTTGTCGTATTACTCACTTAAAACCTCTTCCAACAATTCCTGGCTCATTTTCGGAAACAATTACATATGTCCATTTTTTGTATAGATATAAATGATTATTTCCGAAAATAAAATATAACATGACTTTTTTAATTATCGCATATTTAAAGAGGATTTAGAGTGTGAGGTAAGACTTGAATAATTATCTTGTATATCAGATATGAAGAATAGTGAGGCATCAACAGGAAATTATGGTCGGGAGAAAGGGAGGGATACAACAAAAATATGACGTCATATTTCCTATTGATTGAATGTTACAGACCTACCGCTTTGATACCCCTTTTCGCCCACATTTTGTCCCCCCCCAAAAATTTCTTGAAATATCCTAGAGGGCGCCATCCCTGCTCACGGTCTTTAGAGGAAAACATATTACATTAATTAATGACTGTAATAAATTAAAAAAATCGAATGAACAAACAAATTAAAATATTTGAATATGAAAAACATTAATTTTAGAAAGGCTTTCATTACAAAGAGTAAATCACCGAAGTTGCATATGTAAAAGTGTGTGTGTGTGGGGGGGGGGGCTGACCATACCAAAAAAATCACGATAGGACGGTAATTGTAACGATTTTTGTACATGGTTTGGGAAAAAACGATGGGGGGGGGCTTGAACCCGGACCCCTGCAAAAGTGTAAATGTTCACCTTTGGGATGGGCGGGGATGAGGAGTTCAATGGCCCCATCCCGAATGTCTTGCAATTCTTAAATTACTACATATTTTGGAGATCATTTTGGAATTAATTACTAATAAAAGGAAACAAATTCTGAGCGTTTCACTTTAAGATGTTTCATTTCTTACTATGTCAGCAGTAGTAGGTTTACTATGGCAGTACTCACTGATTATCTCCTTAAAGGACAAGTCCACCCCAACAAAAAGTTGATTTGAATAAAAAGAGAAAAATCTAACAAGCATAACAATGAAAATTTCATCAAAATCGGATGTAAAATAAGTTATGACTTTTTAAAGTTTTCCTTAATTTCATAAAACAGTTATATGCACATCCTGGTTGGTATGCAAATGAGGATACTGTGATGTCATCTACTCTTTATGTCTTTTGTATTTTATTATGTAAGATATGAAATATTCTAATTCCCCCCCCCCCCATTGTCAAGTGATACAACAATTAATTCCTCCCTGAAAATGTGGAATTAGCATTGTCTAATGCTATATGGTTCAGTCAAGTTGGTCCTTATTGTCAAATCTATAAAAAATGAAATATTGTATAATTCAATTAATAAAAAAACAAAAGAAATAGTGAGTCATGGACATCATCGATTGAGTCAAGTATTTATGCATATCACTGTTTTGTGAAAAATAGGCGAAACTTTAAAATGTCATAACTTTCTTACATCCGATTTTAATGAAATTTTAAGCATTATGCTAGTTTGATTTTTTCTCAATTTATTCAAGTCAATATTTTCTTGGGATGGACTTGACCTTTAACGACACCATAACATCATGCTTTCTTTGCATAGTTCACAAAGCATGTAATGTAGCAGTCAATATTCAATGTCATCAATGGTATACATATTTACACTTTACAATTTTTAATAAAAGATGCACTTATAAGAATCGACCCACGTAGCGGCATCAAGCTGTTTTGGTAATAAAGCTCTGCAGGGAATCTTGAGGTTGATTATAAAAAGAATCTATTCATTCATTGCACTTATAATATAAAGTCATTGACTCGTGTGACTTTGAGATAAATGGGTTTGAATTATGATTATTGTAATTACACGCTTGGAAATTAACAACATCGTAACAACCATTTCTCATTTATCGTTTGTAGGAAAGTAGCGTCAATTTTATAGCATTTGCCCGGCCCCACCTCTCTCTCCCTCTCCCTCCCTCTCTCCCTCTCTGTCTCTCTCTCTCTCTCTATATATATATATACTCCTCAAAAAGTTTGGAAATCTGATTTACTTTAATCGAATAGATCACTTAATTCTTTTCGAAATGATACCCTACATGATATGGTTTACATGGAGGTGCAGTGCCTTGAAATGTGGGGCAATGTCAAATTCAAAAGTTGCAAAATAACACAATATTGAAGGTCACTGTTCTTTATATTCCGTGGTGATGAGTGAATTTCTCAGCGGTTTCTTTAGTTTTCATGCACCTTAACATTAACATTTAATCAAATACACCTCTGCACCAGCAAACACATAACAAACATGCATGGGTATTTCAAACCATGTTATCTCACAGAACCATCACTGCATAAACCACAGCAAAACGTAAGAAAAAATGAAGAAGCAGGGCTTGATTTGAATGGATTTTCATCTCTATTGACAGAGACAAAAGATTCATGTTCTGTATTGACCATTCATGACTATTTATGCTAGCTATGATTAAAAAAATCACAGATTTCAATCACTTCTATTGGAACATGTATAAATGAATACCATTATTTTTTAATGAAAGTTTATTTATAACTCAGGAGAAAAACTTTTTATCCACTTTATATCATCAAGGCATGAAGAGATTATTCATAATATCTAATCAAAACAATAATATTTTTAATAAAATCACATTATTCTTGCAAAACCCAAAAAAGTACATGTAACCTACAGGCAGCAGACACTTTAAATCCTCTACTCCATTTTTATAACTGGACTTACAAAATTTACCTAGTGATTTTTTTTCTTTACTACACATTTCATTTATTGATAGGAAACTCAATAACTCATTTTTTTACGTCACAATCCAAAATTTTGTTTAAGAGAGCAATTAAGAAAATGAAGTATGATTTTAAGAGTAAAAATACAAAATAAAATAGAATTATCTTAGTAATGAAATGTATGATATTAAAAATGATGTCAGTGTAAGGGTTATATTTTCGGTGTTTTTAATTTGTTAAAATGAATTCTAAAAATCAATAAACTAATATAACAAGATAGCTAAAATGAAATCTTATTCAAATGAAGAAAAGTTAGATTTTTAATTTTCTTTTTTAAGTAAAAAAATCGCCAACCCTACACTGTAAAAAAAATATTTGGTAAAATATTTACCACCAACCAACGTGTCCAACCAATTGGGGTAGTATTTTACCCAATGCGGGAAGCATATTGTCCACTAAGGTTTAAAAAATAAAGAGTGATTACATAAGAATGGGCAAAATTTTCATCACACTGGACAAATAAAAATGCCCAATGTTGGTTGGACAGATAATCATGGTGCATTTTTACCCAATATTTTTGTTAAGTGTATAGTGATTTCTGATCATGATACCAGGGGTAAAGAAATTCTATATTCCTCACTCTAGGAAAATTAGATTATAAGAAAATATAACGTTTCGAAAGTACCTCGGTCGTGAGAAGGATTTGAACAATCTGAACATGATGACTATCTTTATTTTGTAAGAAAACATCTCTTAGGCATGGAATGTCATTCCATCGATCAAAGTCCTACTATCAACCAATTTCGCTCTTTTCCATAACCATGATAACAAAGGGTATAACGACAAAAAAAGAAGAGAATGTACAGAGTCTTTAAACCATAGGTGATATCACTAATACATTTTATTGATTTCCCATGTGTCTTATTCATTATGTTCCAGATGTCATTGGCACAAAAAGCTTTAAGAAAATTGGCCTCCGCATTGCTATACAGTACATGTATATAATGGTATAAAACAACACCTTTCGTAGCAAAGAATTCTTTGAAATGTTTTTACTTGCTATAGACCTAGTTGTTTTCCGTCAATGCAATAAAAAGTTGATCTGCAAGCAATTAGAGAAAAACACGTTTTATGACTTAAACATTCACCAAAACATAAAAGCATTATAATTTTCAGATATAGCAAGAAGTAGTGAATATACGTTGAATTACAATCGTGACAGAACAGATACATGCCTGTATTACTGTTCATAAAAATCTTTTGTCGTATAGGAATAAAATGAGAATTTTTAGGAAATTTTCGGGAATTTTCAAAATTACAATTTTCTGATGAAATACCCCGGCAGATTTTGTCAGTAAGTGTAAAGCAAAATATTATGCGAACACAGTTGGACAAATTAAGGCAAAATTATAATGGATCCCATCTAAAAATTGATTTCCTTATATAGTGTTCAGAATGTCTTAATGAATCTGAATGAATGTCTTGTGATCGCAGTACACTGTACATTCCTTTCAGTAGGATGTACGGAACCAATACAGCACAGCCACCATCTCAACCTAGACTCAAACCACTTAATATTCCTAAAAACTAGTGAGCATAATTCTGTGATGTTTTTTTGGTTACACTTCGTAATTCTGAAGGTTCTTTATTCCGAAGGTTCGTAATTCCTAAACACGTAAATTGCCTATACCTCGATGTTCGTTAATCCGAAAACGTAAAAGGGTTCGTTAATCCGAACATTTTTGGCGTTATTCCGAAGGTTCGATAATCCGAAAACGAAATAAGGTTCGTTTGTCCGAAAACAAAATAAGGTTCGTTGTTCCGAAGGTTCGTTAATCCGAAAACGAAATAAGGTTTGTTGTACCTAAGGTTCGTTAATCCGAAAACGAAATAAGGTTCGTTAATCATTACGTTTTCGGACTAAGGAACCTTCGGAATTACGAACCTTATTTCGTTTTCGGAATAACGATTCTTCGGAATTACGAACCTTCGGAAATACGATCTTTCGGAATAACCAAACCTTCGGAATAACGAAGCTTCGGAATTACGAATGTATGCGGTTTCCCCCGTGTAAAATTAAGCTTATTTGTGTAGAACATGCTCTCTTATGTTACACATGTACAAACTTGTTGTATAATGTATTTATGTACAGTTTGTAAAAAAAATATTTTTACCCTTTTGTGTATACCCTGATTAATTAAGAAAAAAAAATGGAGACAGCTGTAGACACAAGGAAAGTATAATACAAAGTAATATCGATAGAATTTTTTTTATTTAAAAACACAATTCATCAGTTTGTGTGGAAAAATGAAAATTCCCTGAAACTTTACATGAAAATTTCCAAAAATTTCCGAAAAATTTGCAGCCCTTTCCAACCCTAATGAGATTGATACTGATCAATTTAATTGGTTAGCCTTTGACCAATGGGATCAATGTTGTTTGATCATTAACCAGTATGCCGTTGATCAATAGTATCTTTATTTTCAAAACATGTAAAAGGTCCGTTTGACACTTCTCTTGTTTACCAATAACATGTGCAGAGGTTAGGTAATTAAACATTGGAAGCTACCTTTAATTATTTCCAACTGTAAATTGGAGTCACTATTATCATTGGCCTGTTAGGGCCTATAATACATTGTATGGGGATAATTATATATGAGGTCATACCTTTGGGCCCCATGGACCGATTTGCAACAAATTTGGCTTGTGGGTTTTTTCTTTATCATGCTCTTCCAAAATATGGTATCAAAAAACGCTGAAATGTAAAAAAGCTATGCCAGCCTGACACTTGCACGATTTTGTGTCACGCATTGGCACGACTCAAGTCGTGCCAGTGCGCAAACTAGTCGTGAAATGGCGTGAAGTGTGCGTAAACACGTCGTGACATGTCGTGACTGCGTGCCATGTCGGGACGAGAATTTTGAAATGTTCAAAATTTTGGTCACGACAAGATTTAGCCACCGGGTCGTGAACTATGCGCAAACTGTTCGTGAACTCGTCGGAACGATGCGGGAGGATGCGTGCCAGTGCGTGGCAGTGCGCGCCATGCCACGACTGTCACGGATGGTTCACGAACAGCTCACGTCGTGTTCACGAATAGTTCAGCACGATACCGGCCGAATTGCGCAAACTCGTCGTGCCCATGCGGGAAGTGCGTAAACTATGCGTGAACTCGTCTTGCCAGTTCGTGTCAATGTGTACACTGACGGGCACGCATTCGTGAACTCGTTGTGAACTTGTCGTGAACTATGCGTGAACAAGTCGTAAAACAGTGCGGGAGCCTCCCAGTTCGTGCCTAAAAATGGCACGACTTGCCACTTGCCAATTTTGTCGTGAATATTCGCGATTTGGTCTATATGCGATGTCCCTTCAGGGCCACCTTCAGGGCCACCATATATTACAGCTTTGACAGGGCAAGCGCAACTAGTTGGAACTGAGCTGAAGCTAGCGGTTTGTTTTTGGCGAAGATTTGTTTGTATGCCATTTTGATTAGAGTTATGGCAAACTGTACCATAATCATCCCTTTTTCATATTAGAAGGATGCACATGAAAAATATTTCACATATGTATAAATTATTATTGGTAATAATTTTATTATGTGAGAAGTGAGATTTTTATTAATAGAGTAAATGGCGACAATAGTCAAATATGACTAATCGCCACTCAAACCAATATAAGAAGAAGAAGAAGATTAATAATGAGATAATAATAAACATGATAAATATAGAATTGAGATATACATGAATGAATAAATGAATAATTGTAGATCAGATACATCATCTTACAAAGCAAAATTATATATTTTTTCTTTATTTCATTTATATACCAAGTTATTATCTTGCCATGACATAGAATGGTGAATGTGGTGCCTTTCTACAAGTTAAGCTTCCATCTGCCGAATCGCTCGAAAATCAAATAGTTTTTTTTTTGTTCACTGTAACAAGTGCGGCATTCTTTGAGTTGATAATTATGTTGATAAAAAGGACTACAAGTTTTGTATCAGATAAGATTGATAGTGTGTATTTTCACAGTTATGTGATTGAGAAGTCACTATTCAATTATTTCTGATCTTTCAGACCGCTTCATTATGGCCACCGCACACCTTTCGACTGTTCGCGATCCGATTTTGGAACAAATCGCATTTTGCTCATTTTCTGAAAATGTCAATGGAACATCATGTTTGAGGATTAATTGAAAGAATATTAATATAACCATTTTCAAAGGTTGCAGGCATTTATTTTGGAGTAAAGGCCAAATTAGTTTCAAATCGTAGCCAATCGTACGACTGCTATGACGTCATTACGACTAGATATTTAATTCGCTCTTATTCTAAGAAGGATGATAGCATAATCACATTTTTGAACATATGTATTTTGTACGATGATTTAGAACATTACACAGTAAGATATTCCTAATCTCTATGTTAGCATCAAATTCTACTACAATCGTAAGGTGTGCCTTTACACATCCCTTTAACACTGCAGTCACATATACGGCGGCTGTTAGTCGAAAACAGACGTTTTATTCATTTCTATTCTAACCACTGTGGCTGGTAAAAAAAAAACAATGTTAAGACCGCCGCTTTTTGTATTTTTTCCATAATGATATTGAGATGTACAAACATGTAGTTACTTTGCTATTATTGTGGAAATAAATAAACTGAAAATTGAAAAATAATTCAATAACAAAAGAAAAGTAAGTGAGTGACGTCATCACGTAACTCATTTTCACCCTCTAAGGGGTGTACTTGATATACTGATACACTGGGTTGGGGGCACTGTAATCCTCAAAGGTTCAGTAATCAAGAAAAACAAAGTAAAATACCTAGAAAAGGGATGGGGAATAAAATATATGATACCCTTCTTTGCAAATGTCTCAATATCCATTTGAAACTAGCTTTTTAATTGAAAAGGATTAAAATTTCCGTTCGCTCGTAACGTTCTAGGGATTTTTCCCTTTGTAAAAGCTTTGTAAACGTGTTAATTTTAACAGCCCCCCGCCCCCCCCCCCCCGCCTGTCCATAACCGCGTCTAGTAATTTTACAATGAGCTAGGTCGAAAACATATTAATTATTCCCATATTGACTGGCTTATGTTTAACCCCTTATTGAAATACATGGTGAGAATGTATTAGCTGCTATCAATCATCAATGACTGATCATAAAAATGAGACAATCTGTCATTTTGAGCAACCTTATTGAACCAATGATTTATAGCAAAATAGAGAAAGGTTGAATAAATATCATTCGGTGTTGGGTTTTTATGAGCTGACACACACTAGGCTTTTGTGATTGGTTGGTGTAAAGAAATATTGGTTAGGGTGGCAACAAAACACAGAATGGAAAGCAAGCAATGATTTCATAACTTGAATTGAGATTTTGTGATAAGAGAAAGATAATTTTGGAGACAGAAACTCGACAATGAACAAAGAAACCATTCCCATATTAAAACCCTTACTCTGTTAAAAGAATAAATCTAAGTTGAGGAGGCTGAAATTAATCAAGGGATAAAAATGAGGGGAAGTTAACCCTGGCGAAAGTTGGATTGATTAAAAGCATCCAGTTTTGATTAAGATATTAGGAAAATTGACGAACATTTCTAAAAAGGATAACAGAGAAGCGATAGTTTTGTAAGCGTGTATGATGCGATATACATTTTGTAATTCTTACGAATAAATGAGGCCATTTTAATATTTGAAATAAATTTATTGCCACATCTTTCAAAATCTTGCATGAAAAAGCATGAATTAGAAAAAAAATACAATACTAGCAAAATGGTGATATACAATATATGGAATAGTTGTTGCTATGGTAGGCAAGAAGTGTGGATTTATAGGTCACATTAGTTATAAAAAGAAAGAACGGAAAGGAATATGAGAGGAAAGATTCCAACGTCAATCATGTTTGAATGATTGACAGGTTCTCAAACCGATTCGGTCACAATCAACCAATGAGTGATGATTGGTCACAATCAGTTGGTCTACTTATCACATAAGCTAAATCAATTTGGTCTCATATCAAGTCTGGTCAATTCAATACTGGACAATTTCTGCTTACTTTGTTTAGTATTTCAAATGAAAATTTGTTTCAGAAACAGTTCATAAACGCAAGCTTTAAATTGATAAAATGACCAATGGACTAACTGGCAATTAGACCAAAATATTATTAAACGAATTGCTTGTAGACAAAATAGGATGAAACCAAACAGATTATAGACATTGTGATTGTAGATCAATTTACCAGAATGACTCAAATCTCATTCATCTCCTGACATAATTGACTAGATTCTCGGTAATATAAATATAATTTCTTTCAAATATGACATCATTCCTTTCTATTTTAAAATTCAAAACTGTCTAATGAAAGTACAGGTAATTCAAATGTTTCAAGTCCTTAACCAATTTCTTTTACACAAACCATGATAAAGAAGCAACGATACATATTTATCAGTTTAAATGTACAACAGCTTTGCAACTCTTGTATTTAAAGGAAACCAAAACCCAAGAAGAGAAGCAATCTTATTGGAAAGAGTAAAATGAGAGGAAAAATAAAAAAAATTCATCAAAATCAGTTATGAAATAAGCAAGTTATGGACGATTAAAAGTCTTGTTATACTTACGATGTGGATCCTCAAATTGGCAAACGTGCTTCAAAATGGCTGATTTTGTGGACAACTCTCCATTTGTTTTGTACACATATTTTCAGATTTTCCCCTTTATTTTACATATTTCACATTATCTCCTCCTGACCTTGTTATATATGGTGTGGATTATATTTTCCCATGACATATGTTGTGCTCAGAAGGAGGCAACATGCAATTTGAAAGATAATGAGGAAAATCTGAAAATTTGTGTACAAAACAAATGGAGAGTTGTCCACAAAATCAGCCATTTTAAAGCACGTTTGCCAATTTGAGGATGCCCATAGAAAGTACAACAAGAGTTTTCAAACTCCCATAACTTGCTTATTTCATAACCGATTTTGATGAAACTTTTTTTAAATTGTTCCTCTCATTTTACTCTTTCCAATAAGTTTACTTCCTTTCTTGGGTTTCGGTTTCCTTTAAATGTTTTGTGTAAGAAAGGAATTAAGAAGCAGTATAATATATATTTATCTGAAGAATCATCTATTCAAGGTAGGACCGGGCTCTACTTGAACGTCATCATGAATTGACTTACTGACCCCTGTCCACACGTAGAGTATTGTCTTACTGTTCGAGATCGTGACTCTTGTCATATAAAACCTATAAAATTGAATCACAATGTTTGAATTGTCAACAAATCTCTACAATTTCAAGTCGGTTACTGTTACCTTCTTGCACAATGATATAGGGTGTCCAGAAAAATAACCGCCAACCCCTTCTATAGATGAGAAGAACACATACCGTAGTAGAAAATACCGGTGTTATAGATTTATTCAAATGAGCAGGCCTCCATTATCAATAGTAATCATCTAACACTTCTTGATCCGTTAAATCAGTATTACTGCTAGACTTTGAATTTGTGACGATGTGATGGTTTTGTTTCACCTAGCGTTCATTTTACACAGCTGGTGATAACTTTATCGGCATGACATCCCATCCCAGTATTTGAAAAAAAACACTTTATTTTGCGTTATTGTGGTGAAAATCGTTTTCAATAATGCTTTTCAACATCAAGTTGTTAAGCGGGGAATCATAAACAACTATATTATTCAGGCCTACTTATCTTTTAACAATTTAAGTTTGACTTATTTGTGTCAATGTATAATGAAAACACAACTTTATTTACCAGCGACCTTTAGGTATGAAATGTCTAAACAGACAGGATAGGACAAAATGAGGAAGATAAAATATGATTTACAAAGGAGGAATGCAAAAAATATATACATATTATTGAGGAAAAGGAACTTTAGACACAGTAGATCGATTTTGTATATGCCTAAACCAAAAGTTCTTCTATTAATTTGATCTATTTTTCTAATTTAAAGGAAAGTTTGAAAGAAATTAACTATTTTTTTATGATATGGTTTAAGCATAATGAATGGAAGCTATACGGTCATGTCGCTCATCATTGATCTGTCATCTTAGAGTAAAAAAAAACACACATACTTGAGGGGGCGCTGTTCCCTTCTTAAATTTACCCTAAATAATAATAATAATATGAACATTTGTAATGCGCCGGTATCCATCATAAAAAGAAGCTCATGGCGCAATAAAGAAAAGAAAAGGAAAAAGAAAAAGAAAGGAAGGAAGAAAGAAAACCTAAAAAGAGGGGTAGAATAACAATTACCTAAAAGCTTGCGTGAATAACCAGGTTTTAAGAGAACTTTTGAAAGTGGTGAGACAAGAAATATTGCGGATTTCTATTGGCAGTTTATTCCATAGGAAAGGCCCAGCATGTTGAAATGATCGATCCCCCATGAATTATGAGATTGTGGTACAGCGAGTAAGAATGAACTAGAAGACCTAAGGTTTCGAGAGGGATTGTATGGAGTAATCAAGGAAGAGTTGTATTGAGGTGCAGTTCTGTGAATGGAAAACAAGTATAGGAGGATTTTGAATTTAATGCGCTGTACAACAGGTAACCAGTGAAGAGATTTGAGAATGGGGGTTATGTGATTCCTCTTGGGGGACATGGTGACGATACGGGCAGCATTATGTTGGAGTTTCCTAAGGCGATCTAACTGAGATTGTGAAACATTATATACTAAAGCGTTGCAAAAATCAAGACGGGATGTAATAAGTGCATGTATAATTTTCTCTGTACTAGACTTAGTGAGATACTTCCTAATGAACCCTAAATTCCGTAATTGGTACTGTACTGATCGACATATACTAGAGACCTGGGTAGACATGGACATATTAGCATCAAACATAACCCCAAGATTTCTGCACTTATCTGAAACTCTGATTACAGAACATCCTACTTTTATGGAGCAAACATTAGACTTAGATAACTGAGCCCTAGAACCAAGCAACATGAATTCAGACTTAGCATCATTTACTTTAAGAGAGTGTGAGCACATCCAATCTAGTACATCATTAATACCTTCTGAATATCTTTCTTCTTTGTTGGATTAGTTTGAGTGATTGGATGTTTTAGGAAGAAAATAAAATTCACGTATTTTTTTTCTTCGACCCTGAATATTATGGCACACCTTATACGTGTAATAGTGTCTATCCATCAATCTTCAATGTCTGATCTGATAAACAAATGCAGTTATAAAAAGAGATTAATGTTCCCCAAATAATGTACAAAATTCACCTCTCTCGTTCTCTTAACATTTTTCTTGTTACTAATCTTTCCTTTATCGCTTACGTGCTGGTATGTTGCATTTGTTTTTTAAAAACTCCCTGGTCTAAGAGAAGTCTAGATCAAGTCTGTCAGTAAGGTACTTTTTATTCTCTTTGTAGATATTGTTAGCCTCAAGCTGATCAGATAAAATCAGAAATAGAAATGGAGCGGCAAATTATTCTGTTGCCATCCTAACAAAATAGGATTTGTATTACGCACGTATTCACCTTGCTAGGTGCTAAGTGCGCTCCTATATTACCCCGGCTATACCGATTCTTGTGCGCACAGCTTTTTGAGGAATTACTTCCTGCCGGTACCCATTTACCTAACCTGGGTCGAGTGCGGCACAGTGTGGAAATTTCTTGCTGAAGGAAAACACGCCATGGCTAGGAGTTGAACCCACGACCCTCTGTTTGGAAGGCGAGAGTCAGAACCACTAGACCATATAATTATTTTGAACAATTTTCGTTATTAAACCTTATGGCCCGTATTCTGAAGTCAGGTTTAACTTAGACCATGGTCTAACTCTGTGCTAAAATTATGGGAAGCCAAGAGTGTCAAAATTTTTATTAAGTTGTATGTTTCTTATGTTTACTCTGCTCTTTCCTGATTCATCGATGGTGAAGGCAATCATCTATTTATACTTCCTAGACAATTTATGAATGATTTGAGAGCTAAATGAGCTGAAATATGGTATCTCTACTGTTAGTGATTTATGCAACAAGTGGCTATCCATACTTAAACCACAACTTTAAACCTGAGTTTAAGTTAAACCCGACTTCAGAATACGGGCCTTTGTAAACCAGTATTTGGAGCGATTGTTCCAAATAAAAAGAAATTATGTCCCATGTCACCACGTTTATTTAATGTTTTCACCCCCTATTAGGTTTCTAGTCAAACATTTCCCCCATGCTTTCTCGGATTTCCACATCAACAAAACGTATAACCATGGTAACAGCGAGTAAAAGTCCTATGAAAATCAAGTCTAAATTCAATTAAGTCATTTTATGCGTTTAGTTATAATAATAATAATGATATACCAAGTATATTTCAGCGCCTTGAGCACATCATCAATGTGGATTTGGCGCTTTAGAAATACTCTATATTATTATTATTATTATTATTATTAGTTAACATGGTTAATGTTGACGCGCAGGTCTTATACTGGCTAAATGCGCATTGACATTATTCTCCCCTCCAAAAAAAATCTCAAAAATCGAAAGTAAGTAGTATATTGTATATACAATATAACACTTTTTGAAGGGAGGTCAAGTGGTACCAATTTAGCCAATCACAGCTCGTATTTTACGACCACTATTTACTACATACAGTATAATATCGTCTGAGAGGATTTAAATGAACAGTCATAATAATAATAACATTTGTAAATCAAACCCAATGCAGCGTTGTATATTGATTTTTTCTCTCCTTTTAAATACACAGCATTTACGGTCCGATTTGTTACGAGACGTTTCATTTGGGAATACGATCCAACACTAGGTAAGATTTTCTTTTTTTCTTCACAGTAAAATTATGCTTTGTATGTAATCATAAGCGATCATGTTATTAATAATTTTCATGAGCAATTTTCTTGCATTCATTCTTTAAAGGTCAAGTCCACCCCAGGAATATGTTGAATAAATAGAGAAAAATCAAATTAGCATAACGCTGAAAATTTCATTTTAAAATCGGATGTAAAATAAGAAGGTTATAACATTTTATAGTTTCGCTTATTTCTCACAAAACAGTTATATGCACAACTTATATGTACAGAGCTATGTTTTATCATAGCAATGTTTTCCCAGGAGCAAATGAGACAGTCGGTGGTGTCTCTCCGGGCCGCGCCGGCGGGCCTCACTCACTATTTCTTTTTTCTTTTTTTTTCGAATTATACAATATTTCATTTTTTTTACAGATTTATGGCAATAAGGGCCAACTCGACTGAACTATATAATATAAACAATGCTAATTCCACATGTTCAGGGAGGAATTAATTAGTGAGTAGATGACGCCATCAGTTTCCTCATTTGCATACCGACCAGGATGTGCATAAAACTGTTTTGCAAAATTAAGCGAAACTTTAAAATGTCATAAATTTCTTATTTATACGTCCGATTTTTATGAAATTTTTGGTGTTATGTTTTTGTTGAATTTTTCTCTTTTTAATCCAATACTTTTTTGTTGGGGTGGACTTGCCCTTTAATGTTATGGCACTGACTCCAAATTGACCGATAGTATGTTATCGTAGTAGTTTTGATCAGTCTGGTATCGATTCTGCTTGTGTGATTTTTTTTCTATTTATTGCCTAACAGGATTGAATATTTGCATTTTCCATTAATTTCAAAGTAATTTACACATTTCATTATTTCTTTCAATTTTTCATGATAATTATTCATTATTTTTATTAGCAGTGGTGGCGATATAGTAGAAGCAGCAGTAATAGTATTGTAGTCGTAGTAGTAGTAATAGTAGTAGTAGTAGTAGTAGTAGTAGTAGTAGTAGTAGTAGTAGTAGTAGTAGTAGTAGTAGTAGTAGTAGTAGTAGTAGTAGCTTTATTGTATTGTTTTTTTTATTTTATACGAAAATAAATCAATGAAAATTAATGAATCAATCAGATGAATTTTAATGTTCGTAAAAACATGAAAGAGATTTTCAAAACTATGATTAGACAGTTACTAGATTAGACGTGATTTACTTTGATGCAAGTTATAGTCGCTTTAAATGAAACAAAATGATCATTGCGCTCATCCTTTTTTTCCTAGAATGTTTTCACATTCTTTCCTCCTATCTCACGAAATACATTTAGACGATGAAATATTGCTATCAGATGTTTGTAGATCTGATTTAGTAAGCGCCTGATCTCCGCATGCCTAATTTGTCACATGAAAAAGCCCTTGGATTATTATAATCTCATCATTCGTTCTCCACTTCGTGTCTATTCTCTCTCTTTCACTCTGATTCTCTCTGATCTCACTCTCTCCCCCTCTCTCTGTATAAATCATGTATCCCCCCATTTCACATCTGTTTGATGCCAAAAGCTATATATTTTTTTTTATAGATGTTGACAAAATAATTATTTATTCCTTTTTTCGACAATTTCAATTATTCCCTGTCGCTCTCGTTATTTTTCTACTTTGTTCTTGTTCTCGCTCGCGAAAGTTCAGAAATTGCGTACCTGGTACGCTATGTTTGCCCCTTCAGTCTTTTTTTTTGCTCATTACGCCACTGTAATCTATCAGCCAATACAACGCATTAGTCTGTAGGCACATACCCTGATTGAAATTTGATCAACAAGTGTGTCTCCACACAAAGACTAGCACATACTACAAACAATGCATTACCATATACGGTGTGTTCTGTAGATGTGAAATTAGTGTGATACTGATTTGGGGCCTTTTTTATACGCGAATCTTGAATCATCATTGTAATGATAATATCTATTGTATTCGTGACTGATTAGCGTTCGTGATTCTAATCATGTTCCAGTTTGATTTCACTCGTACTAAATATTCGTCATTTGTATAGCCTCATTTTTGACTGGAATCATCATTAAAATTTGGATTTTTTACCATTTGAAAGGGCTTGATAAAAAGGTGAATAAAAATCTTATTCCATAAAGTAGCATCAATTGATTGCTTGAAAATTAAACAATATTGATATGAGGGGCTACTGGAAGGGGCCTCATAGTTTGATTTTTATACCTTGATTTAGGGGCTTATTTCTCGAGATTACGAGTTTTGGTTTTAAATATTGTTGAGAAATACACCTGTCTTGAAATCCATGCCGTTGATCAGGCGATATTGTTTCTTGTCTCTTATCCTTAACTAATTTTCAACTCTCATTTTCAAAGAATAAAAACAAGGATTATGTTGTTTCTATGTTTAGTTAATGATAATCATCAGTATTGCTCTCCCTAGAAATTATTCATTCTATAGAAAAATAATCAGCAGGTGAAAGCACGTCTTTAGCAGACACGCTACCCTATTCTAAACATTGACCAAGAAATACGTACAGTAAGATAACCGGGTTAGATAATCATGAACAAAAACAGAATCAATATGGAAATGAATTAATAAAAATAGCATCAGTGAGAAAAATAAAGAGCATATAGTTAACCAATACATAAATTCGGTAGATTAGAAAATGGAAAATATATAGAAATTAGACTTAAAGAAGATAAGATGATATAATGTAAAGTTGTATTGAAATAAAAGATTTGAAAAAAGGAACACAAGTGGGAAAAAATGGAATTTTTAACAGGGGCCAGTGAATGATTTTTTATTAAAAGAGAGTGCTGGGTTTTTTCAGAAAAAAAGGACGCCCCCATAAATAATTTTGGGTTTCACTCCACAGAGGCCGCGTAAGCGGGGGGGGGGGCTTCAGCCCCCACTTTTTTCAAAAACCATGTACAAAAAACGTAAAAATAACCATATGATTCTTGAGTTTTTGCATGGTCAGCTACCCCCCCCCCACACTTTGAAAACCGTTCCGCGGCCCCTGCTCCAAAATGAAGGGGATTTTGTAAGAGAAACAATATTGAAAAAAAATAGTGAGCGGTTACCTTTTTTTGGAACAGTCATTAAAGGAAAATGAAACATTTGGAACAAGAAAGCTTGTGCAAAAACAGAAAAAATCAAAGAAACGGATCAACGAAAGTTTGAGAAAAATTGGACCAATTATGAGAAAGTTGTGAGCATTTGAATATTGCGATCATTGATGCTATAATCACATTTGCAATGCGACAAAGAACGACTTGTGAACAACTCTCCCATTACTTTAGTATATATTTCACTTAAACTGCATCTTTTATCGGTAGATCATGTATGTTTTCCATACGAGGGCATGTATACAGATTTTCAAAGAATATATTATGGATAAAGAGTTTGTATCACCATAAGAAAGCCAATCAGAGGGAAAGTTGTTCACATGTTTACATCACACATCTCTGTCGCATTGCGAATGGGAGGATCTCCATTGCTTTGGTTATTGCCATATTCAGATGCTCATAACTTTCTCTTTATTTTTTCTCATACTTTCTGTGTTCTTCTTCTTTGATATTTATGTTTCCACAAAAGCCCACTTGTTCCAAAGGTTTTATTCCATTTTAAACAGATATACCAAAGCTAATCTTCTTCTTCTTCTTGTAAGTTCTTCTTCCCCTGTCTTCTTTTCTTCTTATTATTATTAATATTTAAAATGATTATGTTTTATTTCCTATCAGAAATGATTTACAGACATCGTGGATTCTTCCCAGAGGAGCTAGCACCTGTAGATTTTGAAATCTTGGACACAGCTGGTCAGGTGAACAATCAAATATACAATTTTGAAAATTCATCAAATATAAAAGAAGATACGATAGTC
This sequence comes from Lytechinus variegatus, assembly GCF_018143015.1. Lineage (NCBI taxonomy): Eukaryota > Metazoa > Echinodermata > Echinoidea > Temnopleuroida > Toxopneustidae > Lytechinus > Lytechinus variegatus. The sequence goes on from NC_054758.1 coordinate 23,286,215, forward strand.
TGAGTGGAAGTAGGGGATTATTTATTTTAGTTAGGTGTTTATTGTTTTAATAAGGTAAATAATAATGAGTCATTGTTGATTGTTTATGTATTGAAGAAGGGAGTAAAATTAGTTAAACCTATATACGCCTACATGACTTGTATTCATTTCTTTTACAACATAGTTCTTTCCTCTGATCATTACTGTGGACATCCCGTCAGGGACACACACAAGCATCAAAAATTATGTCCTTTCTTGTATTCAAGCAGATTTAAACTCCTTGCTGTATTGTTAGCATAACTGATAGATATGCATGCTATTCTGACCTTACTCCCTTTTCTCTATGCTAATATAGGAAGACAAGACCGAAGAGAAGATGAGATGGGCTGATGCCTTTATAATCATGTACTCCATTGCAGACCGATGTAGTTTCGATGAGGTCATGCGTCTTAAATTCCTCTGTTCAAGGGCGACGTCGAAACGATCCTACGAACCCGCCATCCTCATTGTTGGGAACAAGCGCGATCTCGAATACGACCGTATAGTTGAGTTCGATGAGGGAGAAGATCTCGCACGGAGTCTCGGTTGTGCGTTCCTTGAAGTATCAGTACGTGAGTCTTACGATGAAGTCTACGGTGCCTTCGAAAAGCTCATGAGTGAGTACCGAGTACGGAAGCGTACCGGCCCATCGACGATGACGCAAAAGTTTTCTTTGCGGAAAAAGAACAGTGTTTCCAAAATGGACCTAGACAATTGCCCGCCTCGGCCGAGAGAACGTTCAACCAGTTTTGTGACTCCCATGGGATTAATGAATCGAAAATTTGAACATTCGGTAATGGATAATCTTTCTGATAACGAAGCGGTAGAATGACCGGTAACCGCTTCGATTGACAATAAATTTATCGCAGTCTATGAGCTGTAACATCACAACTAGGCGTTGAACGCTAATGATCTCAAGATTACAAGAATGCATGGTCAGAAGAACAAACACCGGGATAGATGCCACTATGAGGGACTTGACGGAAAGTTCCTTAGACCGCTAGATACTACAATGTTATAAAACATACCGACGCTTCTCTAACTTGCCTGCGGGGAATTTGCACTACATAAATTGCAAAATGTTGTGTGTGTGTCTGCACTATTCTAGTAGGATTTATTGTTCTCGGCAAATTTCCTGCCCTGGATTTGTAACGTAAAGTTCCTGCTGTAAACTGTTTCAATATGTTAATTGCCTTTGACATTAACTGTTGTAAGTGTCCTTCGTTAAGAATCACATTGATTGACGAAAAGGACTAAATTACTCACTTTTCAATCTTATTCCTAATCGGAAAAATAAGATGACTTATGATCTTATATATTTTGCAGTCGGTGTTTAACTTTAGAACAATGGTCTAAGTCTCCACTAAAATCACTAGCGTATCTAAGGTATCGTACTTTGAAATTGAAGACCCCTTTTGTTTGCTTGTCAATTTTTTTCGGGTACGAAATCCTTTATTCGTGGGTGAAGACCTTTTTTGCTTGTCAATTTTTTTGGTGGGCGATTCCCCCCCCCCCCTGTGGAAAATCCTAGGTACGCTACTGACTAAAACTATGGGAATTGTCAAAATTTGTTTACGTCGGAATGCTTCTTGTGTTTAATTCCCATGTTTCAATGGTGAAGAATATTGTTTTATCATTTAAAGGCAATTTCTAATGATCGGAATGCCAATTTAATGTCAGTGTAGATTTGTCATCTAATTGTAGAAATTGATGTCCCATAATTGTGTCTAACCATACTAAGCCGGATATTTAAGGATATCAACCCTTGACATCTCAGACGTTGAACACGTGATCGCGCCGAATATTGACATGCCGTTTTCCCTTGGAAAGTGCAAAATTGTATAGCTATTATTACATGAAAATTTATTTAAACGCGAAATCAGATAGATATGTATTTTGCCAGTTCATATATTTCTTTTATTTGTCCCTTTTAACTGTTTTTCGATGAAATGATCATAAACAACAATAGACCAAGTAATTTTAATCAGTAAAAACAATAGTGTTAATACATTTATGATAATAGGCTGAAAACTCTATATGGTATCAAAATCAATTGTTTGAGCAATTTTTGGTCCGACATGTATGTATAAAATTGTGCATATCTTCGAGACAGCTAGCGCGGAGGTCGCAAATGTGGTCTTAATATGCAGAATACTTGAAATAACATTCACATCGGGGAGGGGGGGATGGGGCTCCGAACACCCCCAACACCGTCAACACCCCCGGCCTTATTAGGATTAACCTACTACAGAGGCCTGTTGCATAAAACTTTTTACCTGAGAAAACTCTGGTAAAAACTGAAAACTAAGGTTAGTCTGATTTCTGCCATTGACTTTAACACAGGGAAAGAACTCCGGTAAAAAAAAAAAACATGAGTTCTCTCAGGTAAAAAGTTTTATGCAACGGTCCCCTTATCACCATTTAGAATATGGCCCATGAGTCAAAGTTGAAAATTTTGATCAGTTTGATTTGAAAATGATAATTTGAAAATGATTTCAATGGGCATTGTTTTCAATCAATAGGCCATTGTGCTGTTTAATTTAATGAATTATTGAGCGCTTAGAAACACCCGTATTAATTGCCCTACATATGTAATCATAATTATCATTATAACCGACCGAAATGTTATCAACATTGACCAGTACATGTTGTTGTTTATTCGTCCCGTCTCATGGACTCGCATCTGTTTCATATCATTTTTCCCGATAAATCCATACAATAATCCTGTGGAATTATAAGAACATTATCCGAAGTTTTGGATCATTTCTAAATTACATTATTACCATACAAGTGAATACTGTGATTCTATTTATTTGTGGTAACATGGATAGGTCCATGGTGGTAATAAGATGAATAATGGATTTCCTTAAATAAACTTTGATGCTCAGGAGAAGCTATCTTTGGTCGAGATATAGGTTCATGGTCTTCCTGCAATTTTCTCTGTGACTATCGACTCTACAATTATACAATGTACGTAGGGTAGTAACTTTTTACGCTTTCACATGTAATATAATTTTTGAGAAATTATTCAATTTAATATCACAATCACTATAGAAACCATACTGTGTTTTAACAGTGGAGAATGATTGAATTCATTCATATGAGGAATTATAGACATAATAATGATTATGATCGTAATTTACTTATAAAGGAAATCTCATCACAGGTTTCTAAAACGTAGAAATTGTAAAACCTAAAAGGAAAATCAACACAATGAGAAAAGGTTTATGCTACTAGTGAAACAGGTTGGGATAAACCTTTCAGGTTGTGTCGACGAAAAATTCCGAGAATTAATATATCTTGTGTTTCTATAGTCATGGTGATATATCTCAACCTGGTATATGAAAAATAGTAGCATAAACCTCTTTGAATTGATTTTCCTTTTAATTTACAATTCCCATGTTTTCGAAACCTTTGATTTGATACTTTTGATAAATTCCAAGTCCCTTTTATTTTCCCAGTCCTTTTCTGTTTATTTCATCAGCAGATGCAATGGAACAAATCAGATGATTAATTGACACAATTTCCGAGAGGAGGGGGGGGGGCTGCGTGAAATGTAACAATATAACAATCAAAATGTTCTGTTTTCATGATATTCTCATTATTGTATTTTCCACAGGGTTCTAGTTTTTATTTATATGACCTTTTCGCTAAATTTAAAATTAGGATAATCGGTTTTCTAATTGATCGAACTAAATTCAGATTGGATAATCCTTGTTGGGATTACCAGAATGATTTTGCACATGCAGCTGTTGCAATCATTATCTATCGTAGCTGTGACAAGTCAAAATGCCTTTTACATTTTTCAAAAATGGGCGTGAAAAAATGAGCATGTGCCAACTTCCGTTTTACTAATTAACATACAATAATATGTTGAACATTATTATTTAGCATCATGGTGGTCCTTAGAATCAGGACATTGAGCAGCATGGGGTTCAAGTTTTACTTGAATATATAAATTGGCAAGCAATCGATATTGTATTCTTCTATTTTGGTTATGATATTACTAATGAATACTTGAATTATTTAAGATGCTCAGAGCATTTTTAATGCTGTAAATAGATAAATGTTGGAGACTAATGTACAAAATTCTCTATAAATCCCCCGCCCCCAATTCAACTTGTCAGGACAATGAAATTGTTTTTTTTTTCAAAAAGTTGTATTGTAATTTGTTAGATGATAATATTAACAATTGCTTGTGATAGCGCAATGTTCACACTTGACACATTCCATTCTAATGCCTGTATTACTTTCCACAGTGCCTTTTACTCAGTGCACAGGATGTGAACAGGGTCTTGGTTGTTTACAATGTTAGGAATGCTAAGATGATGACAATTAATCACGTGACCTAATACATCAGTGATGTCAGTAGCAGGTATGGTATCAAAATGATTTTATTTGACTGTGATGATAATTTATATTTGTTTGATAACATTACATTACATACTAATATGTCTATCTCGAAGTACTTTATTGGATATCAAACCCCGGGTTTACCATATGCGAGGGAAATTTTTTTTCACCCATGACAGACCTAAAATTGAGATGTTGATAATAGCAAACAGATAATAGTATCATCTATGTATGGTATCATTAATATTATTGGTATCACTTTTTCTCAAGAAGAGCCAGTGACCATTTTAAGAAATCATGAAAGTGTAAGCATTATTTAATCACAAACATTGAAAGCTGGCTCAGTTTTCACGATTGAAATGTCCATTCATTTTCCCATTGAAATTCAGGTACTTTTCCCCAAATGACTTATCGGTAAGGCATCTCATCCTTATTTTAAGAGTATATAAATAGTTGATTGGGATGTAATTGAACAATAATCGATCCTCCCACTCTTTCTGTTAAGAAGATCATATTCAAATCTTCCTGTCTTGATCATGCTTCTCCAGCACTCCCAGGGTGAACATATATGACGAAGGGGGGGATGAAGAGAAATTTGAAAATGAGGAAGACAAACAAAGAGAAATAAGATCTTGGTCATGTATACAGTGTATATTGAATTCATATTATTCTCTTGAGAAAAATAATAACATCATCTTTCATGTCTCATCATTTAGAACCGCTGTTAAATATTCCACAGCTCCTTTACAGCAAATAAAATATTATCCCGTATTCTACAAATCTTACAATCATTGCCTTTTAATGAATAATAATAAACTATCAAATTTATTAAGAGGAGGGTTAATAACAACTAATAATTCTAGGGTCAGAAGAGTCTTGAAAGTGTTTGCACGAATTTGATTTGGTATTCTCCCTTGGTGATTTATGATATTCAAATTAATTTCAACACGTATCAAATTGAGATTATTCAGAGGTCCCAAAACTTCTGTAATGATTGACAATATTTGGTTAAAAGGTTGACACAGTCTTTAAACTTGTGTGCAAGCTTTGCATTTTATATTTTGTAAGATATATTTTGGGTGGTGTAAATCAAATAAATAGTTCAAAGTGTCATAACCAGGATTTAGCTCAATTGCAAAGTAATTGATGAATTTCGTAATTAATTATATACTTTAAGGGAAAGTAATTGTAATTGAAAATTGTTAATTTACTTCAGCTACTTTAAATAACATTCAATTGCTTAACTCACTTTACTCACTTAATTTACCCTGGAATACTTATTTCTCTCCCCTTATCTAGTATTATATTGCACGCAACTGTAATCCTTTATGTGGAGGAAAAGAAGTGCATAAATTGACCATTTGAAAAGAATTGCTGAAGGTCATTGGTTTTATTAACAAGAAATCAAACAACATTAGCAAAATTTCGTATAATTCCATGCAGTGGGTGCAAACTATACAAAATATAATTACTAACATATAACATTTCCAAATTTGGACCATCATTCTGGCTATCAAAGAGCATTGCAGCCTAAATTCACAAAAGTTTGCATGATAAACACTACACACTGTAGGACCCATACCTTGATTTATTTTGTAAGAAAGTTTGAGTTTGTGACTTAGTTGCGCTTACATTATTCAGTTAGGCCTCATTTTTTTAGTAACAATGAAGCTAAGATGTTTATATTGTCAGACTTTAGTTGAGAATACCCCCTACCCCCCAAAAAATAGTTTCAGTGGCTGATCGGGGAAATCGTGGATGAAAAACATTTTCCTGCCCCTTCCTCTATAGGGGATAGGTGAATGCTGGATCCACCCCTGATGAAGGAGGTTCAAGTTTACATGTTGTACATTATGTCATGTTTTCTACAAATGAAGAGAGAATGCAGATCTACGTATTAATGAGAATGTCAATTGATTTAGCATTAAAGGAAGTGGTAAGCAGGATCAATGCTCTCTGACCCTCCATTTTAAAAGTATCTCTTTAACTTAGAATTATGATGAAAAGGATGGCGCTACGTACGAAATGCAAATCGGTCTCATTTATGACTTTATAGAAAGTAATCGAAATTGTAATTGACAAAATTAATTGGTAATTGTATGTTATTTAATTGAAAAGTAATTGTAATTGAACATTTCTTCAATTACTATAATTGAAGAAAGTAATTTATCCCAACCCTGTACTGTCATTTTAATCAATCAGCAAGTCAGATTCAAGAGATTTCAGTCATTAGTAAAAATCACTTTACAAAGTAAAGTGATTATTCTTCTTCTCCCATTTAAAAGCAATCGTATTTGCTTTTTAATCCTTGTATTGATCACTAGCGGTTTGTGTATATCGCGTTTGTTGAGCATTACACATATTATTATACACATGCTGGAAAAAAAATTAAAGAAATTATTGTACATGTATTTTCTACACAGAAACAAATTTATTTTGTCGTGTTCATTTATTAATTTGTCCAAAAGTGTCTTTAAAGGTCAAGTCCACCCAGATAAATGTTGATTTGAATAAATAGAGAAAAATCAACGCTGGAAATTCCATCAAAATCAGATGTAAAATCAGAAAGTTATGGCATTTAAATTTTCGCTTTTTTCACAAAACAGTGATATGCACAACTCAGTGTCATGCAAATGAGTGAGTCGTGTCCATTACTCACTATTTATTTTGTTTTTTTATTGTTTGAAGTATACAATATGTCATTTTTTTTTTTACAGATTTGACAGTAAGGAACAAGTTGACTGAAACATGTAATATCAAACAATGCTAATTCCACATGTTCAGGGAGGAATTAATCTTTGTTTCACTTGACAATAAGGAGAAAATTAGAATATTTCATATAATAAATACAAAAGAAATAGAGGGTGTATGACATCATAGTCTCTTTATTTGCATAACGACCAGGATGTTCATATAACTGTTTTGTGAAATTAAGCGAAACTTTAAAATGTTATAACTTTCTTATTTTACATCCGATTTTGATGAAATTTTTCAGTGTTATGCCTGTTGGATGTTTCTCTTTTTATTCAAATAATTTTTTTGTTGGAGTGGACTTGTCCTTTGATAAGGAAAACAACCTCTATATTTTTCCTTTCTTCCCTTCATTTCTCTCTTCCTTCTTCTTTCCCCTTCTTTTCTTCCCATTGTTATCATTTTTTCTTCTTTTTCTTTCTTCTCCTTTTCTTTTTTTTCTTCTACTTTTGGTTCTACTCTCTTTTCTTCTTTTTTTCTTATTATTTTTCTTTTTCTTCTTTTTTTCTTCTTTTTCTTTTTCTTTTACTTCATCTTCTTCTTTTTCTTCTTTTCTTCTTTTGTCTTTTATTCTTCTTTTTTTCTTCTTCTCTTTCTTCTTCTTCTTTTTTCTTTTTCTTGTTCTTTTTCTTCTTCTTCTCTTTCTTCTTCTTTTTCTTCATTTACTTCTTCTTTTACTTCTTCTTTTTCTTCGTCTTCTTCTGCATCTGCCTGTAAGCAAAATGATTTCGTTTATCTTTGTCTAGTTTAATTTATGTTAATTCATTGCATCATGAATGAGCGATCAAATGTTAAATCATATTTTTGTCAATAGTTAATGAGAGACATTTAAAAAATTCCAAACAAACATTGAATTAAAGACCGGGATCACTTTTAATACAAATCTGAAAAAAGCCCAATAATATTCTTCTCTCTCAAGTTCTTGTCTAGTATTAGTAATATCATACAACCGTTATGTTATAGGGTTTTAAGGGGATCTTTATATTCAATATTGTGTCCAAAGTCAGCCTGGTTTATGGTAAGATTTGTTACAACCATATCCAAGATTGTAATTTACTGTCACTTGTTACTTGTCGCAATAATCCCAAAACGCAGCTCCTTGGAAGCTATACTGGGATGTCAATAATGTCATGTGCCAATGGAGGTGACAAGGTGCAGGATTTGGGTTGGCTCACATATATACAATACAAATGAGCATGCAGGGGTGCGAGTAAAAACATGCATTGGTCCATTTATAGCATGTGGGACCCAACAGGAGGCTGCATCATGCTGATGATAGGTAGTGCAGCCTCTCTGAACGTAGTTGGGTTTCCATGGAGAATGACATGTCCTGGTAATCTGTTCCATATCCGTACTGTCCTAGGGAACATTGCATATTTGTATGTGTCTATTGTAGCTTTGGGTATGGCATATTTAGCTATATGGTCGTGCCTACCAAAGTAGGTTGCTGGAGAAATGACCTGTGGCAAAGGCACGCGAACCAGTTGATGGTGCATCCGGTGGAAAAGGGAGCATTGTGCTAAGAGCCGACGAGTGTGGAGGCTGTTCCATCCAAGGGTGGAGACCAAGGCTGAGGAGGATGTTGTTCTCCTGAAGTCACAGTGAACGAATCGGGCCGCAGATCTTTGTACTTGTTCCAGTGATTCAACAGCTGTAACAGTGTGCGGATTCCATGCCTCAGAAGCGTACTCCAGTTGAGGACGGACTAACGCAGTATATGCCCTGGCCTTAACCTTTTTGGAACACGGTGATAGAGTTCTGCGGATAAGGCCCAGTGTACGACTGGCCTTTCTCCTGATATCCTGGCAGTGAAGGTTCCAACGCAGATCTGTAGTCACTGTCACCCCCAAGGTATTTGTAGTTGTTGGCTCTAGGTATAGCATCGGAGTCAAGAAAATAATCATAGGTGCGAGGAGAGCATTTACGTGTGATGGAAAGTACAGCACATTTCTTGACATTAAATTTCATTTGCCATGTAGCAGACCAGGATGACAGCTGTAGTAGATCTTGCTGCAGGATGTGAAAGTCTTCATCAGTCACGATCTCTCTGTAGACGACACAGTCATCAACAAACAGCCGAAGAGAGGATTTGATGTTATCTTGGATGTCGTTAATGAAGAGAAGGAAGAGAGTCGGACCGATGACCGAGCCTTGGGGGACACCAGAGGAGACATCCCTCCATGAAGACTGTTTGCCGTTAACAACTACAGACTGCTTCCTGTCTGAAAGAAAGCCATTATCCAGTTGAAAATTTCACCTTTGATGCCGTAATGCTGGAGCTTGATGCCAAGACGTTCATGGGGCACTCTATCAAAGGCCTTTTTGAAGTCTAAGAAGATAGTATCAACTTGACTGCGTTTCTGTAAATGAAAGACCAGTCATGAACGGCTAACGACAGTTGGGTGGTAGTTGATAGTCCCTGGCGGAAGCCATGCTGGGCATCACTAAGAATCTCATTGGATGCAGGATGTTTGGAAACATGGCTGAGGACTATGTGCTCCATTATCTTACAGGCAATACAGGTGAGGGATATTGGCCGGTAGTTTGATGGGTCACTCTTGTCGCCCGACTTGTGAATTGGTGAAACGAGAGCCTTTTTCCATTGTGATGGTATAGTACCTGTATTATAACTTTGTTGAAATAAAAAGGCAAACACAGGGGCAATCTCACAGGCTATAAGCTTAAGAAGCTTGGGTGGGATTTCATCAGGCCCGCTAGCTTTGGACGGGTTGAGTTGCTTTAACTGCTTTTCTACTCCTCTCCTGTCAATGTGTAGATGGCCAATAGATGGGTAAGGAGACTGGCCCTTTGATGGTAGACTCTGAGTATTTTCTTGAGTGAACATGGTGTGGAAAAAGTTGTTCAATGCCTCAGCCTTGTCTGCAGCTACGAAACACAGTTTTGAAGCTGTGCGCAGGGGAGGTATTCCAATCTGTTCAGTGCGGCAGCTTTTGATGTAAGACCAAAAGGCTTTTGGATTATCACTCAAGCTGGCTCCTATGATGTTATTGATGTAATCATCATGGGCTTGATGGACAGTCTTGGCTACTTGGTTTCTAAACCTTCTGAAGACTTCCCAGTCAGCTCCAGTATTCTGATGGCAAGCTTTCTTGTACAGTCGGTCTCTTTTTCTCATTTTCTGTTTAATGTCCTGTGTAATCCATGGGAGATTTCTTCTACCTCTGCTCATTTTTGACGGGACAAGCTCAGTCAAACATTTACTGAGGAAATTGGAGATCATCATCCAATTTGTCTATACAGAAAGTTTTTCAGGATCTGAGAGGAGAAACGCATCAGAGAAGTCTCTTGCAGCTTGTTTAAGTTGATAGATATCTGCCTTGTTGAACTGATGAATCTTCCATGGTGGCTTTGGTTGGAGCTTGGGACATGATTTAACGGTGTAAGTCAGCAGATTGTGATCGGAGATTCCGGGCAGCACCTCAACATTGTCCACAAGACCAGGATTTGAAGTACATATCAGATCAAGAATATTTCCAGATGACGGTCGGTTGACTTCACGCACTACCTGGAATAGGAAATTTGTGAGTAATATGTCGAGTAGATTTTGATGAGTAACTGAAGAGCTAGGATTGGTCGTAGTCTGTTCATTCCAGTCGATGTCAGGATGATTAAAATCACCTGCAACCAGGATGTTAGGATGAGCACGTCGGTTTCCCATCAACGAAGCAAGGGAGTTTTCCAATCCAGTAAGGCTAGCTTGGCTGTCATTAGGTGGGCAGTAGTAAGACCCCAGAAAAAGCTTTTTGGTATTTGTTAACTCAATAGTGCACCACAAAAGTTCACAGTCTGTAGCAAGATGTGGGCATTCGCTGACTGTAATATCATTACGGACAGAGATAAAAAAAACTCCTCCCCCATGCTGATTTCGGTCTTTGCGGAACACTATGTAGTTGCTAGGAAAGATGGAGTAAGTTGGGATGTCAGTGTTGAGCTTTGATTCACAGCCTTATATAATGTCCGGGGAGTGTTGAGTGATTGCTGCATGTAAACTTGACCTTTTTGAACTCCCTTTAAGGCCATTACAATTTAAAGTCATGACCTTGAAAGCCTTCTGTTTTCTCTTCGATGAGCGAGGTTGTGGGGATGAAAAGTGAGGACGAGCTGATGAGGGACTATCATAGCTACGAGTTGGTGTAGATGTAACAGGAAAGCTATCACAAGTTGAAGAGTCGAGCTGGCTGTCATCGAGAGGAGAGAAACTATTCGTATCTGTGAAATCAAGGCCTTGGAGAGAAGAGCTAGATCCGATGTTTATGGATCCACACTGGAAACAATTCCAGGCAAAACTTCTAGACTTTGCAAGAAGCTGATCATAACTACGTGCTGAAATTCCAACACAGGAGAGTGACACCAGTAGTTGCATGTGTCACACAGAATCGCTGGGTCACTGTCACGTACACAATCTCCGCAGATAGCACATGGATACACTCGTTCTGAACCATTTGTATGCGGACCTGGATTTGTTTCAACTTGTCCACTGAGAAGGAGCAACAAGGAGAGATGAACCAAGGATGTTGACTGAAAGTCCAGCAGTCTTGATGAAGTTGGAGAGATATAGCTCAGCTTATTACATGTCATAACAAAGAAACTGGCCTTGAAATCATTTGAGAGAGCATTGTTCGTTTTGCTAGCAGGACACAATTCACACTGGAGGAAATAGAAAATTGAGAACGCAGCGAGAAAGGCTAGAAGAAATTGGTGGGACTTCTTGCTTGTGCCCATCATAGCCATAGTCTATACAACAGTGCACAATGGAGAAAGGTTCAAAAGCTAGTCAGAGAAACTGAATAAGTAAAGTCTCCAAAATGATGGTAAAAAAGCACAGTTAATACATTACATCTTCATCCTGGCTAAACGATGTAGTTTGATAATATACAAATGAAGCTAGTAGACACAGTAGAAACTTGGGCTTGGTAGCAGGAGGATAACAATAATGTAGAAGGTCGTAGTCATCCAACACAAAAACTGTTATATGGGACCAGAATGAAGATGGTACAATACAGCCAAGGGTAAACCAAAATCCCTCCTCAAAATTTCACAATTTCCAGTTGACAAAATGCAAAATTAAATCAAAACGCAGACATTCCAATTAGGGATGATAAATCATAATTTAAACAGCACAAACACTGATGGCTGGTAGAAAAGGAAGATTTAAGTGGGATTTTCTGCCCCCGAGATCAACACTTGTCACCTCCACTGACACGGAACACTCATATACTGAATAGATATGAGGAAGGTGGTGCAGGGTAAAAATGGTAGAGGAATAATTCATACCTCCGCCATTTTTTTACCTTTGTCATTTTTTACCTTTGTCATTTTTACCTTTGCCATTTTTACCTTTGCCATTTTTACCTTTGCCATTTTTACCTCTGCCATTTTTACCTTTGCCATTTTTACCTTTGCCATTTTTACCTCTGCCATTTTTACCTTTGCCATTTTTACCTCTGCCATTTTTACCTCTGCCATTTTTACCTTGCCATTTTTACCTCTGTCATTTTTACCTTTGTCATTTTTACCTCTGCCATTTTTACCTCGGCCATTTTTACCTTTGCCATTTTTACCTCTGCCATTTTTACCTTTGCCATTTTTATCTCTGCCATTTTTACCTCTGCCATTTTTACCTTGCCATTTTTACCTCTGTCATTTTTACCTTTGTCATTTTTACCTCGGCCATTTTTACCTCGGCCATTTTTACCTTTGCCATTTTTACCTCTGCCATTTTTACCTTTGCTATTTTTACCTTTGCCATTATTACCGCTGTCATTTATACTTCTGCCATTTTACCTTTGCCATTTTTAAACTCTGCCATTTTTACCTTTGCCATTTTTATATACCTCTGCCATTTTTACACTGAGCCGAGGAAGGTACCCCCCCCCAAAAAAAAAGGAAAAAATGTTTGTGGGGAGTGTTAGGACGTGTTCACACAACCCACAGTAACGGCCAGTGAAACTTCTCTGTACATAGCCAAAATTCTAAAGGCGCTGGCGGAAGAATCTATTGCGAATACAAATTTCAGGCTTTCTTTATTTTAATTCAATTTTATTTCATTTCCAGGTACACATTAAACTCGTAACAATAGTCAAATTCATTACATTGAAAATGATCATCATACAGTATCATATAATAAAAAAAGGAAAGAACACCAGCTAATGCCTGAGGATTATCAAAAGAAACCAAGTTTCTGTTAAAAGACTCTCCTCATTAGCTGGTGCTAAAAAGAACACTAACATTAAAATACAGTTCAACAAATAACATACATTTGAAGACATAATTTGCTATACAGGTTTAGAAGGAAGGACAGAAAGAAAGAAAGAAAGAAAGGTAGGAAGGAAGAATGAAAGAAAGAAAGAAAGGAAGAAAGGAAGGAAGAATGAAAGAAAGAAAGAAAGAAAGAAAGAGAGAAAGAAAAAAAGAAAAGCAGAGGAAGAAAAGGTTAAGAACAAGAAGGAAAGAAAGAAAACAAAAGCTGGATAAAAGTGAAAAGGAGAAATTGTGAAAACAAAGTAAGAAGAGATGGTGAATGGAAATAGAGAGATATAGAATTAGTGTAGAGGGGATGGGGTGGCAGAATTACTGATATGCATTTTTTTTACGATTGATGGCTAGAATGAAGAAATTGCAATATTTGAATTACAAAATGTTTCGATGCCTTTTCGATTGGTGGCATGTTACCTAAGAGCTCTCGAAGAGCATTAAGTATTATGTTGACATTTGGTTCCAGGCACATGCATGTCTCTTTCAGCCCTAGGAATTGTTTCACAGAAGCGGGCAAAGCTATGATAGCAAGTATATCTTAAAACATTGCATCGGGCAAATTCATGAGTAAATAATAATGTATCCAGTACCTTTTCATTGGGAATGGTAGTATTGGTAGTATATGTTGTGGCATGTACTAAAAAATAGGCATTTCATCATAAAAGAAGCTGATAAGTAAATCAATCTATTGTACAACGATGAGATGTACAAAATTGTCAGACGTTCTGTGTATGTCAGATTTTTTTGCATCATTGTATGAAATACAAAAACGAGTAAAACGTCGTTGGATAGCTTCAAGAGCATTGATGTGATTCTTTTGATGAGGGAGCCAAACTGGGATGCTCGAACATAGTCAAATCGCTAGTTTAACAACTCTATAATTTTTGGTTTGGTTTGAAGTCACCGTTTAATCCAGCCCCTAAACGGGCAACCGCGTAGCCAGGATTTCATTTTGGAGGGGGTGGTAGATGCACGCGATGCACCCACCCTAGGGGGTGGGTGCAGGGAGGGGGAGTTTCTGCCTCCCGCGCGAAGCGCGAAGCTTTTGGTGATTCATAAATTAAAATGAAAAGGAGCCATCTCTCTTTTCTCTAGTACCTATATCAGCTCCAATTCAGTTGACGATTTTGAACCTTGTTTTCAAAGTGATTGTGAACGCACAAAAAAGGAATACAATGGAGGAAATTAAAATACTAATAACCCCGCGCGAAGCGTGGAAGCTAAAGCGTTTTATCATGTTTTCCATGGAAAGGGTCCTGAGAAAAGAGTTTTTTCAAAGATATATTGAATACTTCTCTTGGAAAGATCAGAATTGATTACAAACAATTTAGCGACAGCGCATATCTTTAACTCGCAAAACAGAAGAGAAGAAATGTATTTGTCGGGAGGAAGATATTCCTTACCGCGCAGAGCAATGAAACTCTGAAATTTCATAGGGCCGACGTTTCATCAAATGCAGGTATCTTGTACCCCATCGGCTCTATTTCAATTGATTTTCTACGAATATTGAACTTCATTACAAGAAAAATAGTGCGCAAAAAGTTGAAACTTCTGTGATTTATTCAAATTATATAAAAAAAAAGGATGCCTAATTTCTTTGACTTATCCTGAAGCGCTTCATTTTGAATCAAAGAAACGTAAGTGTCATTCAAAATTTAAAACTGAGGGCGCAAAACAGGACAGGAGATGAATGTGCAGGGAAATGACATGAAATTTAATAGAATTTGATAAAAAAAAATATTGTACTTCTTTTTTTATTCAAAACGACCAAATTTTTTTTTTACCTTCTTTTTAAATCAGGAACCTGTTTGCCCCAAAATTATGGTTGTTTAGTAACGAGCTGAAAAGCGGGAGAAGTTGACTTTATGGAGGTGACGGCAGAAACTGATATAAACGTTATACCCGCCCGGAGATGACCCGACCAGAAGTTGCGTGAACAATAAAAAAAAGGATAACTTCATATACTTCGGCCTAACTTTACTTTAAATCCATGCCCTATATACATTTGAACTTTAACTGGCAAGAAACACATATAGCTGAGGTGGAAAATAGGGTTAGAGAAAGGGTGGGGAAACAGTGGAGAACTTCAATATTGTCATTTAACCGCGCGCAGCGCGGAAGCAAAATTCATATAAAAATACAGAGCGAGAATGAATGAGTTTCTCTTTTGAGAAAAAAAAAGAATAAAAAGGAAAAAAACACAAAGCTACCTTTCTTCCCTTTCCTCCCTTCCCTTTTCCTTTTCTCCTCTCTTTTCCCTTCTTTTTTTTTTCTTTTTGGGGACGTTTGGGGGGCCACCGCCCCCCCGGCTACGCGCCTGTAAACGGGGAACTCCATGTATGCTTTAGATAAACAGGGGTACAGTTTGTCCGATTGAGTCCGACGTGACACATGTACAAAAAAAACATTTAAAAAAACGGGTGTTCTCTTTTAAGTTAGAATGCAGAATTTTACCAAACTCACCTTCATTTTGGAACGAAAACTTTTTTCTTCTTTTATTTTTACATTTGATTCTTGATAAATGAAAATATTTATATATATTCAGGGCAAATATCCTATTGATCTGAATAAATAGAGTAAAATCTATAACTGGCATAACAGTAACAATTTCAATCGAACGTGAAACAAGAAATTTACATGATTTTGAATTCAAGCATCGTTCTTTATGCAATATGTCTGCATAAAGTATGGACTGTATTTGAATATGGTAAAATCTATAACTGGATGGCATAATAGTAATAATTTTAATCGAGTAAATTTTTTGAATTTTCTTTTGTATTTGTCATGAGGTTTCAAACGATTCAATCTGTTATAAATGTGATAAAAATATTCCCCTTGCTCATGTTGTAAACAAAATCAGTAGAAAAATTAGCTTATTTTAGCACAAATTTGTCGAATTTCCAAAAGCTTTTTAAAAATGCATCATCTTGTATAAGTAAGTCGACTTATTCTGGAAAAAGTTCCAGAATAAGTCGACTTACCGAGTTCCAATAATCTAGCCCGTCTTTTTGTCCTTTTTCAACCAAATGACGACATTTGGTTGACACTTATTACCGCCGATAGCACTGGCAATGAATCGTACATGTCAATGTCAATTTACATGTCAATATTTATACAGTACGTGAAATGTTCGCATGGTCGTACGAAGGGGGTAGCTGACTCCATCCCACCCATCGACATTTTGAAAACTTATGTTTAAAGAATAAAAACTGAAAACGTTTAGCAAATTCACCAATTGTTCACAAAAATCAATTTTACTTTTAAAAAGTGCCCAAAAAAAATTTCGGTCGCTTCGCTCACTCGCTTTTGATTTTTGTTTTCCCATATTGTTTGTGCGTCTTGCGAAAATAAAATTGTGAAATTTTTATTGAAATATAATCTGAAATTACTTAACTGGGCGCATGTTGGCGCGACAGTGACACGTAAGATCTCAAATGGGTGTATTTCCTTGAAATGTTGATTTAAAAATTGTAAAAATTCTGAGTTTTTTTCACACTTTAAAACTGTTATCATATAATATTTTGTCCAATCCCAGGACATAATAAGCTTTGAGATCATTTGGCATACAGGCGATGGGGCTGGGGTTTGGGGGCTTTAGACTTGCCCTACACCCCCCCCCAAAAAAAAGACTTAGAAAAAAGAGAAGAAAGACAAGGAAAGAAATAACGGTGAAATATTATATCATTTTCTTAAAATCCACATAAAGTTTGATTTTTATGATAAAAATGTGGGAATTTGAAGTTGGTCGCTCGCAACTTCTTATTAATTCAACGCGATACGCCATATCGATTTCCTTCAAAATCTTAGGCCCATTACGCCACCATTTGAGATTTTTTTCATGGGGTTAATATCCACATTTTGTGATCAAATACAAATGGAAACATTCGCAATTAAAAGTTTCTGCGGACAGCTTGAGTGCACCCCGGGAAGCGTTTAATGAAAGGATTTGTCAGACGTTTTATCCGACAAGTATTTTTCATCCGACAGTTACTATGGTAACAGTGCCTCTCATCCAATCATTATGAAGGAAAGTTGTCAGAACTGACAACTTGTCGGACGAAAATGTTGATGAAACGCTCCCCGAATTTCAAACCTTGTTTTTCCTTACTTTTGAAGCTCTTGCTGAATTTCCTCTGCATTTAAGTATTGTGAGGGTATCTCATTGCTATGGTGACACTGTTTAAAATAGCAAGTAGATCAAGATCTTGTATGGACGCATCCATTTGGTAACGTTTGTTTGTGAAACTAGAAAGTGAGTTGATATTTTGTATGGACACATTCCAATGTTAACATTGGCTTGCCAGTGCGGGAAGCGGAGATACACTATTTTTTTATATGGTCGAGATTCTTCAGATTGCGACATTAATACGAGAGAAATCTTTGGACCAGGAATAGCTTCCACACAGCTGTCTGTTTTATCCTTCAAACAACACGTCGTCAAATGTTTTTTCGCTTGCACTTTATACTGTTCAAACAAACACCCTCCCTACTGAACACTCTAAAACTATATGATTTATTTTGAATAAATAGGAAACAGTCAGACGAATGATGCTGGTTAGTGCAATTTAAGTTCACCTTACGAAATGGCAAGAAAAACAAATCATTTAAAGGCATTGGTGAAGGTTTGAGTAAAATCAATGAAATATTGAGAACGTTATTTGAATTTTAAGTTTCTATTATTCATGACGTCATACGTTACGCCCCATATGTTACGTCATATAATGTTGAATGAAAAAAAATAAAACGTTTTAATGGTTGATGACTTATTTATTTTCTTCTTTCAGGAGCTGATGAGAAATACACAGTAAAAACTGTGGTGTTAACCGGTGTACATAGAGGACCACACCAGTTATTTTACACCGGTGTTAAATTGGTGGTGTTAGTTTTACACCCATAGGTGTTATTACAACACCTCTGGTTGTTACATTTACACTCTTTGGTGTTATGTTCCATAGGCGGATCCAGGAGGGGCCCGAGGGGCCCGCCCCCCCCCCCCCTATTGGCGGAGCAAAAGAAAAAAAAGGGAAAAAGAAAGCAAAAAAGAAAAGGAAGGGAAAAGAGAGGAGAAAAGAAGAAAGGCAAACATAAGAGGAGGAACATGATTGAATAAAATAGCATAAGGGTAAGACTTTGAAAATAATTTTTTGAAAAATCTATTTGTTAGGATATAAAATTTTCGCTCGCGCTTCGCGCTCGCATTGTCTTTTAGGGGATTTGCATATCTTGCTCAATATGGAGCTTGAAATATCAAACTTTGAAGTCAATATACATCACATTTCAGCTGGGAAATTGACCTTTCATTACTTTGTTTGATTTACAAATTGATTTTTAAAAAGTGCTCTGTAAAAATATCTGTATTATGGTCTAAATATTATAATTTTCTGCTTGCGCTGCGCGCTCGCAAAATTTGATTTGTCAGGTACCTATTATTTTCCTGTATTCCATAAAGTTCTCAAAATATCCCTATTCAGGTCAGATTGTCGAAACGTATCAGCTTGCGCTGCTCGCTAGCATTTTGATTAGTGAGTAATGTACATCCCAATATTAATTCTAAATCAAACTACTTTGATGACAGTTTATCAAAAATTTCGGCTCGCGATTTCCGCTCGCATTGATTATTGTCATGCATCTTATGCACAATTTGCGCTCGCTTTATTGATTTTCATGATAAGAAAGGTACTTAGAATACCAAAATTCTAGGTAGAAATCTAAAACACACGTTTATTCAGATACGCAGATTGTTCTCTATTTAAATGATTATCCAGTTTTAGATCACAATATCAAAAAGTGTCTGCTCGCGCTTTGCGTTCGCAATATTAATGTATGAAAATTGATAATAACTTATCATTTTTATGATTTACAAAACATGAAGAAGAGTGTCCAGAATTGTTCCGCTCGCGCTTCGCGCTCGCATCAATAAAGTTCAGTTTATATAGAGCCCTTCCAAGATTACAAAAAGTGCTTAGAATTTCCATTATTCAGGTAAAAAGGTCAAAAATCTTCAGCTCGCGCTTTGCGCTCGCAATATTTGAATGTTAAAATATGTAACGTCTTCATGGCTAAATGCAAGCAGTCCATAACAGGTACAATTTCGAGCAGTTCAAAACGTATACAAATAAATTCTGCTCGCGCTCTGCGCTCGCATTATTAATGTAAGGAAGATCCCCACTTATATCGACATGTTCTGCTCACGCTTCGTGCTCATCTTTGTTTAGTTTATACATAAATTGGGCGAGTTGGAAAAGATAAATCGCTTACTTTAAGAATATTATTTTGGAAGAATAGTATATCTGTGTGTGATCTGAATTGTGTTTGAAAAATTATTCTAAGAGCCTGTTGTATATATAGTTGTATATATAGTTGTATATATAGTTGTATATATAGTTTGTTTATAATTAGTATTGAAACTAAGTTTAGGGGCTTGCCTTCTCTACAAGCTTTTGCTTTTCTCGGCAAGTCCCTCCGTTCATTTCTTGTTTCTTTTCATTGATAAAATTACTACAACAAATTGTAGTTTTGTTTAATTTATATTCAAAATTTGTTACGAAATGTCATTGATTTGTCTGTATTATCTATTATATTGAATATGTATTGTTACTTTGATTGTATTTTGAAAAAAAATTGTTGAACGGAAATAAATAAATCTAATGATGCTACATCATGAATCGAATGAAATCTAATGATGCTCGCACAATTAATTATATACCTATTCTGTTAAGTTACGAAAAGTGCTAAGAATTTCTATTCGTTAGGTAAAAATGTCAAAAATATTCGGCTCGCAATTCGCGCTCGCATTATTTGATTTTTAAAAATATGTAACGTCTTCATGGCTACTTGCAAGCAAGTATTTAACAGTACCTTTTTCATCACTTCATTTCTGCGCACTCTTTACTTTCGTATAAACTTGCATACGCATTTTTTTTTCAGGAAAACAAACATTTCCCAGAATGTTCAAAATTTTATGAAAAAGTCCATAAGATTTCCAAAAAAATTTGGCTCGCGCTTTGCGCTCGCATTATATAAATAAGGGTAATGGTATTACACATTTATGTTTCATAAGAATAAAGCTAAAAAATGACCATTAGGACTACCCCTTCAAAGAAACAAAAAATCCCGGCAAAAATCATATTCGAGCGGCCGATCGGGGAAAATATGGCTGAAAAAATTCCGGCCCCCCCCCCCCTATTGGCGAAGGCTGGATCCGCCCGTGTTCAATCTCTAGGGTGTAATTTTAACACCTCAGGGTGTGGTCCTCTATTAACACCAATTGGTGTCAGTTTTAACACCACAGTTTTTACAGTGTAGTTTGTCTGTTGGTATACTGAAGTTATAATAAAAATCCTTTTCAATTTCAAATGATTTATTACTATACGATGAAAGTTGCTCTCATATAATGACATAACAAATGCCAAGAAAAAATCTTAAAACTTGTTTAAACTTTCGATGTATTTAACTCAAACCTTTACCAGTATCTTTTATATTTCTGCCATTTCATTTTTAATGCTATCTTTTTTTTTCTAGTATTTTTTCCTTCTAAAAAACTTTATTACGCTAAATTCATTAGGTTTACCACCATATCATGTAGGCCTACATTTCACATAAAGAACAATAAACCATTAGTCAGTTAGAAAAGTGCACCCAAACCGCAGATCGCCGCCTAAGCTTGAAGAATGTTACCATTACCAAGTTGTTGCTGTTGTTGAATATGATGGCGCTCTTCAATCCCTCCAGATTATACGCGCCAGTCGCTTTCGTAAGTATATAGGACGTCGTCGGCAAGGGCGATCCATGCATACGACGTCAAACCATTGACGTGTATATGACATATTGACAGGGGCGGAAATCTCTCTCAAAAGGTAGGGGGACAAGGGGCTGGAAAATTTGACGAACAAAAAAAAAGGTTATCACCCCAAATTTAATACATGTTTTATGTTTTATATCGATTTGGAATGATGTATTTCTTACCATCATAAAAGACCAGAAATAGTAGGGGGACATTTAATATTGTGTTCCCCCCCCCCTACTATTTTGATTAGGGGGGACACGTATTGATAAAGATTAGTCACCCATCCACCTATTATTTTAGTAGGTCCTATACAAGATTAAACATCTTCGAGGAATAACACTTTAATAGAGAAATTAAATATCGCGCGTGCTAAATTATTGTATGTGGAAAAGGGCACACCAGCTAACCAATCGGCTTGTATATATTTATAGCATTTCTTAAAATCTTCGTCAAATAACAATTCAAATGTGAAATCAGGTACAATTTCATGTCCTTCTTATTCTTTTGTCTTTTCTTAGTTTCTTATTAATATTACAAATCATTCTTTCATGTCTTGTGTTTGAAAAAAAGACACACACCTAACTGTCAAAACGGTTAGTGGCATATATAAAAGTTAGTAGTTCCCGTGTATAATCGGGATTAATTAACAATTTATTGTTTATGATTCTGGTCATTCATCTTAAGTTTATTAAACATAATGCGTCTCTCCTTTATATATTTTGAACAAAATAAAACATAATGTTCAATAGTCTCAAATACATTGCACACCTCACAGAGGCCTGAAGATTGCTGTTTAATTTGAAACATATAATAGTTTAATTTGCACTTACCTAATGTGATTTGATGAAGGAGGCATTCCTCTTTCCGAGAAAAACCTTTTCTATATGCCTGCTTTAAGACGTTTTCGTGAACATGATGAATATATCATATAAAAATCTACCTTTTCTAGACGCATTCCAATCTGCTTGCCAAACCCCCTTATAAAATGTCATGCGTGTGCATGTAAGTTCATTTATAGTATTTGGTAAAACGATGTCTACAAAAATTTTCGCCGCTCCTTTCTTGGCAGCTTTATCGACGATCTCATTGCCGTTAACATTACAATGTGAGGGAATCTATTAAAAATTAATAGAGATATCTTTCAAACTGAGATTATGAATTTAAAGTAAAATTTCTTTAACAATAGTGCATTTTATGAAATATTAATTAATCATAATCATTGCTCACACAGAGTCACAAAAAATTACAATTGAACAATTAATCATATTCATTGCTGACACAGAGTCACAAAAAGTCGCGAAAATTTTAACCCACATTTTCCTTGATCGGGCGCTCAAAGCTGATTTTTATTTGTTTCTTTGAAGGGGTAGTCCTAACAGTCACTTGTTCGCTTCATTCTGATTAAATATAAATAATTTATGATATCATATATAAGCCCTAATAGAATAATACGAGCGCAAAGCGCGAGCTATCTTTTAAGGGACATTTCATGTATTTTGTCCCGAAAATTGAACATTCTGAGTGATG
The DNA here is from genome assembly GCF_018143015.1 of Lytechinus variegatus. Taxonomy (NCBI): domain Eukaryota; kingdom Metazoa; phylum Echinodermata; class Echinoidea; order Temnopleuroida; family Toxopneustidae; genus Lytechinus; species Lytechinus variegatus. The sequence goes on from NC_054758.1 coordinate 23,308,926, forward strand.
ATTGTGATCTTGAACAAGTTGTGTATGTAACCAATAAGGGGCCGGGGTAACAATAGCTTTTTTTTAAATTGAGATGACATAATCCCTGAAGATAAACTGGCATTCTTCAAAAACAGTTACATAACTGAGAGTAGAGTTTAGTGATGCAGCTCTTGGTCACTACCGTTGACATGGGATCAAGTTCGCATGTCGAAGGAGATGATGACTTGATGGTACGATCGACTTCATTCTCAAAAACCTCATGGTCAGTATCTAGATTAGAATGACACTGATCATGAAGTTCAATGAATAGTTCTCAGGAGTTTGCAGTGGCGGACCGTGACCCGGGGGATACAAAGCATTGGAGGGTCACAGAATTGTTCACAGACAATACAGTGCCCCTCCAATTGCTTTGTCCGCCTCCGGGTCACGGTCCACCACTGGGAGTTTGCATCAACTTGTCTCGTAAATCAGCAATCTTTTCCTTGAAGTCCCGGGTTTGAAGTAGTCTACAAATCTTATTCTAATGGAGAAGATGATGTTTGAAGAAACTTGCTCTCTGATGATGACAATGTTTTTACCAACTTATACAAGCCCCGTTGACTGCTAGCTAATTCTCAAGGTAAAAAATATCTCTTTGCCTTCAATAAAAGCTGATGATGTTTGACATTGAGCACGATAGATATCCCTATGAACCTAAAGACAACTTTTGACCATCGTTCTTTTACTTCGTTTCCTATCACGTTTGGCCTCACGGAGAGTGTCCATGCATGTAACATGGGCTTTCAGGATGGAGAATCACATTTCTCTCTACAAGCGAAGCATGATCATCAAATGTTTCCCGGAGTTTCAAGCATAACATGTCAGCAAAGCTGTCAACATCAGGAAGCTCACTAAAGGTGGTGTCACACCTTGGTGTTTTAGACAGCGTACATGGCGTATGCCCGACGTATCAAAATTTCTCTAAAACGTCGGCATACGCTGAACTTTGAATTTTTTTCAACTCTGGGCGTATACTTAGCGTATTCATAACGAGTTGGACGTATGCATAACGTATTAGTAACTTATGTCGAACGATTCGTTAACTTATAAGTAACGTATTCCAACGAATGCTTAGCGTATTGCTGGCGTACACAACTTATGCCCTACGATAGCCTAACTTACGCATAGCGCGCGGCAGCGTATCGCTGACGAACACGTGTCGTAGCCTATAAGAAGACACAGTTTTGTCTTGATGTCCAAGAGGAGCAGCTCATGTGCGAATTCATTCGAGAAAACGCCATGATCTGGGACATCAAGAAGACATGAGTTCCTCCTGTGAACCCCACCTTTATATACCAATTCCTATAAAAGTCAATACGCCATTATACGGTAGCTGTAAGTTATAAACACGTTCAGTAAGTTTTGTGGTCGTCCGGAGCACGTCTTCATACGTCTTCATACGTCAATTTACTTTGGAGTTAAGTTACACATACGTTCAAAACACGTTACTCATAGGTTAGAAGTAAGTTTTAGGGTACGCTGGACATTATCTCGATGTACATCGACTTATGAGTAACTTACGAGTAACGTGTGTCAACGTGTATCAACGATCGCGTAACTTGCCTACAACTTATGGCCTGCGTATGCGGGACGTATGAGCCATACCGGCTGGCATGCGTCGAAAAATTTTGTGCTTGCACAAAATTTTTCGACAACCTCGCCGTATGACGACGTATACCAGCGTGTTTTAGCGTACTCTTAACGTGTGCAAAACTTACCCTTAACGTATTCGACGTACGCCAGCGTATTCGCCAAATTCCTCATACGTCGGGCATACGCTGTCTAAAACGCCAAGGTGTGACAGCGCCATAAGCACAGCAGAATACAAAGCCGATATCTCTGGGATAAATTTGTCCACGTCGATACTCTTTGAGTTTCTTGTTACAACATGCTTGGTGACCTTCTTTGGTTGATCAAACCAAAAGTTACAGACAACTGTTGAAAGATCAGATGAAAGATAATCCATGATTAAACGACACTAGTTACCCCACTCCTACAAATAATGAGGTCCAGGTTGTGACCAGACGAGTGGATGTATCATTTAGACACCCTTACGTTACGTTATACGTACCTTACGTTACGTACGTATAGCGTGACCTATCTTGAAAAAAAGATAATTTGTACGTTTTTTGTGGGGGAGTCACGCGTAGTATCCTCTCGTCAATGAAAGTGCTCCCGGCTAGGACTAGATGATGAAACAATTAGTTTAATAGGTGTTTAACCACTGTCTCTCTCATGTCTCACTATAACTGTAGCGCTCTCGCCATCAAATGCTGTCGCTGCATGTACGTTAATTTGTTTATTAGTCATGTTTGTTAATAGGTCTAACGACGTTATAGAATGTTCAGTGTTCCACAGCTGAAAATATATATAAATATCAATCTCGAAAAAGAATCATAACTTCCCTGAATGCAGTGTAAGTGGATTTTTCTGGAATCGTAACTTTGCTTTAGAAACCTAAATTAAAATAACAAATAGGGTCCACACTTTTGGTCTAGACCTCTAAATTTTAATCTAGATCTCGATCTATTCATTTTTAGAATGTAGGTCATGGTCAACAAGTAATGAATCTCGAATTGTTGTGATTTATAAACTTTTATTGTCAGGATAGTCTATGTTAGTCTGTGGTAAGATGATCCGAGTATATTGACAATTCAAGGATTAAAAGATTTAAATTTTTTTTTAGATTGTTTTTGGGCCGGATGTTGCCATCATCATAAAGTAATGAAAAGTGGCCAATGACTGCTGGTTGGAACTTAGGTTATATAAATCAAAAGTCCAGTAGGCAGTTCTTTAAACGTATATACAACAGACATTTATTAGTTGAGATGCAACAACAATGATCACTACTGCGTCATCTTGGTAGCAGCCATAACTTTCTCTATGCAAGTAGTCACGTGTAATAACAAAGTATAGTCTACGCTTGCAGACCTTTATCAGTTATCACCACACCTCCCTTTCTTTAAAGAGGTTTATATACACATATATAATACTTCTTAAACTACAGAGTGACAGGGTGGACTACCTGTACACTTACAACAGTACTAGGGGATTATTCTGCCCCTTAAAGCTGGAGTACTGTCGCTGTCAAATATTTTAACATGCAACATTACATTTCATATATATTTCATTTTTGCTGTTTGTATGATGCGACAATTCGTTGAACCGGTAGAGACATCTGTTGAGTTGAGTTTTGTGATAGCGATAAATTCAATCCCGTATTGCTGATTAACTTTAACATGCAAATTTATATCATGCACATGCAATCATGCAGTTATCATGGGGTTGTATTAGAGTTCAAACCATTTACAGTTTCAAAGTTATTTTTGAACTCATGTGGCTATTTACAAAACGAAACGCGAAAGTTTTTCTGTTTAGTTCGCTTTCCTCTATTTACAAGTTTAAACGATCTGGCGGTTTAACGACTCGTCCGCTTCTGGTTGTTCGGGATGGTGACGAAGATGCGCGAACATCAGATGCTGGTTCCGCTTCTGCGCTGTCATCTAGCTCGAAGTCATCCTGTGTTGGTAATGGAAGAGACTCGGCTTGGTGTCTGGGATCTGGCCTGAGGTGACGTCTGTTTCTGCGACGTATCTCACCTGCAGCTGTTTCAATTTGGTATGATCTGTTATGATTATTGACAGACTTTATGATACCATGTTGTGACCAGGTATTAGTTTTCATGTCTTGGAGTATCACATGATCTCCAGGTTTTAGCTTTGGCAAGTCATGAGCATGTTTATCGAATCGCTCTTTTTGTTTCACCTTCTGCTCATCCTTTCTTCCCCTCACAGATTTAGTATCAATCTGTTGGTTATTGAGCAAAGTGTCAAGCATGGGAAGGTTTGACCTAATCTGACGATTGTACAGAAGTTCTGCTGGAGATTTTCCGCATGCTATTGGTGAACTTCGATAGACTTGTAAAGCTCTGTGGATATCTTGTCCACTGTGTTGTGACTTCAGTATGAGATTTTTGACAATCTTCACAGCATTTTCTGCGAGGCCATTTGATTGTGGATAATGTGGACTTGATGTGGTATGGTGAAAATCCCATTCTTTTGCAAAGCTTTTGAATTCTTGGCTTGCAAATTGAGGACCATTATCCGACATCAGTTCACATGGTGTACCATGACGAGCAAATATTGCTTTCATGTGATTAATCACGGCCTTGCTTGTAGTTGAAGTCAAAGTACATACTTCAATGAATTGTGAGTAGTAGTCGACGACAACCATATATTCTCTTTTGTTCAAAGTGAATAGATCTACGGCAATTTTTTCCCAAGGACGATTTGGCACGGCATGTGGATTTAGGCTTTCAGCCTGTTGTTTTGGTTTGTACATTAGGCATGAAGTACAATTTTGAACCATTTCAGTGATCATGGTGATGTCTGCATTGATTCTTGGCCAATAGATTACTTCCCTAGCACGTTTCTTACATTTCTCAATGCCTAAGTGACCTTCGTGTACTTGGTTTAGTATGTATCGTCTCATGGAAGTTGGAATTACTATTTTAGAACCTTTGAATATGATTCCATCTGCTTCAGAGAGTTCACTTCGAATGTTCCAGTACTGTTTTATTCTAGCTGGACATTGTTGCTTACTTTCTGGCCAACCATTTCTGATAGTGGCTAGCAACTCTTGAAGCTCTACATCTTTTTTGGTCTCTTTAACAATTTCTTGTCTTTTGTTTGATGTTACTGGCATTGCTTGTACTATCATATCTACATAGACTCTGATATCTTCTTCAGTTTCAACATTCAATTCTGCTTTTGGATCTACTGCTCGTGACAGTGTATCGGCAGTGAACATGTACTTTCCAGGTGTATATGACACTTTGAGATCATATCTCTGTACTCTGATTAGTAATCTTTGAATGCGTAAAGGACAATCTGCCAATGACTTAACAAACAATGGGATAAGTGGCTTGTGATCTGTTTCAACTTCTATCTTTTGACCATAGATATATTGATGAAATTTTTCACATCCGTAAGTGATAGCTAAGAGTTCTTTTTCTATCTGAGCGTAACGTGTTTCTGCATCAGTCATAGCTCTTGATGCGTAAGCTATTGGATGCCAATTTTGTTCATGTTGCTGTAGGAGAACTGCTCCTAGTCCATTTTTTGAAGCATCAGCTGATATCTTAGTGGGTTTTGTGCAGTCATAGAAATGAAGCACTGGTTGACTCATTAGAGTTTCTTTCAACTCGCACCATGCTTTTTCTTGTTCATTTTCCCACATCCACTCTACTTTCTTGTCAAGCAAAATACGTAGAGGTGCTGACCTTGTTGATAGGTTTGGAATGAATTTTGCTTGGTAGTTTATCATCCCCAAGAACCTTTGTATGTCCTGTTTACAGGTTGGTCTTGCCATGTTTCTGATGGCAGCCACCTTTTTAGGATCTGGTCTGACTCCATCTTGGCTGATTAAGTCACCAATGAAAGTCATCTGGTTCACATTGAACTCACACTTGTCTCGATTGAGTTTCAAGTTTGATTGTTGTGCGATGTCTAGAACTTTTCTCAGACGATCGTCATGCTCTTCTTGAGTGCTTCCCCATACCACTATGTCATCCATCATGGTATTGACACCAGGTATATCTACGAACAAGTTATGTATTATCTTGTGAAATACTTCAGGAGCACTGCAGATACCAAAAGGTAGTCTCAAGAATCTATATCTTCCATACGGAGTGATAAATGTACAAAGCTTGGAACTATCTTCATCTAGTTGGATTTGCCAAAAACCACTTGATGCATCTAATTTACTGAAATACTTGGCTCCAGCAAACTGAGAGGTTATTTCAGCTCTAGAAGGCAATTTATAGTGTTCTCGTTTGATTGCACGGTTAAGATCACGCGGATCTAGACAGACTCTGAGTTGACCATTCTTTTTCTTGACTACAACAAGAGAAGACACCCAATCTGTCGGTTCATCAACCTGTTTGATTACATTCATGTTTTCCATCTTATCTAGTTCCTCTTTTAGTTTCTTTTGAAGTGGAAATGGAACTTTGCGACATGCATGTTGAACTGGTTGTGCATTGTCTTTCAATGTAATGTGATGTTTGCCTGGAAGACATCCTAATCCTACAAATACATTGTCATAATCTTGCACTACAGTTTTGCCTGTTTTTATCTCTGTTTGTTTATCAACATGATAGACGCGTTTTACTAGATACAACTCTTCACTCGTCCTGAGACCTAGCAATGGTTGACGATTTCCAGGAATGATGAAACATTGAACACTGTGTTTAATTCCTTTGTACTCCATTTGGACATAACAACGACCTTTTACTGGAATGTTAGTCTCATAGTAACCTGTTAACTTCACTTTGGCTTTTTGTAGTTTTGGTTTCGGTTTCAGTTTGTGATAGATTGTTTCAGGGAGAGTGTTAGCTTGAGCTCCAGTATCTATCTTGAACTCAACTAGCTCATTATTGACTCTCAAACTGACTTTCCACTCTTCCTTTGATTCATGTTCCTGTGAATCAACTGAACAAATCATGAAACCATCTGAATCTACCTTTAAGTGTTGCAATTCATTGACTTTTGCTACTGGGGTACGACAACACTTAGCAAAATGATTTTGCTTACCGCACTTTTTACATGTTTTACCTTGTGCAGGACATTTTTCTTTGGTATGTCTATTACCACATCTTGTACATGTTTTATTGTTAGTACGATCTTGAGGTTTTGTTTGTCTTGTTTGGTTTGACTTTTTACCAGAAGATTTCTTATTCTTGCTGAGAGAATCAACCGGAATTGAGGCATTTTCTCCGGAGGAACTCAACGCTTGGGCCTGCGTTCGAGTTTGTTCAGCAACCCGACAAACTTGCAACGTTTTATCCAATGTGAGATCATCTAGCCTCAACAAATGCTCTCTTAGACCATCATCTAAGATACCACAGATAATTCTGTCCCGTATAAGACTATCTTCCAACGAAGAAAACTCACACGACTGTGCACGACTCCGTAATTCAGTTGCATACTGATCAACACTCTCATGCTCTAATTGTGATCTTGTGAAAAATCTATGTCTCTCATACGTTAGATTACGTTTTGGCATGCAATATTCCTCAAATTTGTCCAACACTTTCTCAAGCTTCATGCTCTCATCCTCGGCAAATACAAATGTATTATACAATTCCAAAGCAGCATCACCTATTACGTGTAGAAGCATTGATGTTTGTGACTTGTCATCTTTTTTTGACATTCCTGAGGCAACATTGTATAGAGTGAATTTTTGTTTGAATCTTTTCCAATTCTCGGAAATATTTCCCTTTAAGTCAAGTGGAGGAGGTTGACTTAGATTTGTCATTTTGTCTGTTGTTGTCTTTGTTTCTGTGTATCGTTAATGTTAGTAACTTTGTCTTACTTTTTTAGTTTAGTAACTTTAACATACCAATATCACTTGTGCATATACTCATGAACAGTATAATAATTAGCAAGTATTTGTATCTTTCCAACAATTATGTTTGCTCAATTATTACTACTCTCACTGAGATAGAATGTTCATGTCCCATAAACGTCACGCTAACTGTCCGTCATACTGAAATTTGGCCAGGCACATTCATGCACTCCAAATCCATACAACGACAGAGCCAACTTCTATGGACATAACATCACACATACAGCAATGGTCATTCACTGATACACATGAATACAATAAGCTCTTTGTCTTTCACCATCTCTCTCCTCACGGGGGCTAGGGAGAAAATGGAATGAACTGGCCTGATTTCAATGATTCCTCCATCTCATAGCTCGGTGGGTTACTCAGCATAATAATGCAGAATCTGATGGAAACACTTCTGACACTATGGTTGGAACTTAGGTTATATAAATCAAAAGTCCAGTAGGCAGTTCTTTAAACGTATATACAACAGACATTTATTAGTTGAGATGCAACAACAATGATCACTACTGCGTCATCTTGGTAGCAGCCATAACTTTCTCTATGCAAGTAGTCACGTGTAATAACAAAGTATAGTCTACGCTTGCAGACCTTTATCAGTTATCACCACAACTGCCAGGTAAGAAACCATAATTAAATCAAAAGTACATTAAGCTAATTGAATATTACTTAACACTATTCTTAAGGTATTGTATATTGAATTTATTACCAAATATTACTGTCAGGTATATACAATTACAAGGAATAGTTCATCACATTATAAACAAAACATTTGGTAATTGGAGCTAACATAATATCAAGATGCTAATCGAGGTTTTCCCCAAATAATGTCATTATCATAGTTAAAACAATAAATTTAACTAAATCTCAGTATTGTACATCAAATCCAGTACTAATTCTACCTATTATTGTTGCAGAAAATTTCGATCATTTTCAGTGAACATGTTTACATTATTTACAAGAAAAAAATATCTTAATTATTCACAAAATCTTTATATATAATTATTTGTTTTCAGGCAGTATTTTACCATAGGCTTCCAGTGGCATTATGCTGCACTCATCAATGTGCTGCACTCAACCCTGGTGATGTAAATGGGTACCGGTAGGCAGGAAGTAATTCCTTAAAAAGGCTGTGTGCGCTGAACGCCTAGCTTAGCCGGGTAATATAGGAGCGCATTAAGCACCTAACAAGGTGGATATGTGCGCAATATAAATACCCTATATCATTATTATTATTATTCTTAACGATTTGCTAAATGTCTTACGACTGGGTTTTTTTCTAATATTACTTGGCAGATGATTCCATAAAGAAGGACCAGAAAATGAAATTGATTGTTTTCCCAAATTGGTGTTATTTTTGTCAAGATTAAAATTTCGCTTTTCTTTATTTTTTGTATTGTAAGGATGGTCTATAAATGAAAAATAATCCATAAAACTATGTGGCCACATAGGCGGCGGAAGCGGGGGGGACAGGGGGGACGTGTCCCCCCTAAATTTGGGGAGGGGGGGACGGTCCCCCCCCCCCTAAATTTTTAGTTGATGACCTTTTTTTTTTTTTTTTTTTTTTTTTTTTTTTTTTTTTTTTGCTTGTCAATTTATTTTCCTACGCCCTCCCTGAAATTTTTGGGTTGAGAATCTTTTCTTTTTTTTTGTTTTTGCTTGTCAAAAAAATTTTGGTTGTCCCCTCCTAAAATTTTTTGCTTCCGCCGCCAATGTGTGGCCACCGAATCGTGCATAAATACGACTCACAAATATTGGTGTTGTTTGAAGTATCGAGAATATTTAGATCATAAAATAAAGGAGCAGAGTGATAAGTATGATGGTTGAACGTCATTATTCTATAGCTAATCCTTTTTGAAGTAATAATATTACTTCAATAAATAATTAGACAGGGTTACCTGCTGGCCCCTGCATTTTTACCTGCTTTACCATTTTACATGCTTCATTTAAGCATGGACCAGGTCCATGATTTAAGTAGTTTTCAGTCTTGTACATTATTCATATTTTCCATTGTCACACAGAAATGTACTCATTTATGTCATTGTTATTGTATCAAGTTTTTTTAATTTGTTATGAATGATATGCATAAACTCCTGAAAAAAGGTGTTATTCCATCCGAGTTGTATCACAATGTACTTTTGATAAAATTCTGTTACGTGCCGTCGCAAATCGCGATATTTCTGATTATATATATTTTCACAATTGGGGCAGACACAATATCGCTTTCATGCCTTTTATTTGAGACTATAAATCTTAATCCTAAAAGTCCCCACAGAGCGAAGAGGGCTGGCCAGGCTATTGGATTTTCGGGGCAATTATGGAAAATCTTCATTTTTATCAATTTTGGTCAATTTTGACAGGTCGCAGAAGAGCAGGAGACCCCCAAATCCGTCTGAAATATATAGATGGCCTTTATTTTTGTATGTAGACCCATTTTAATGTTAAAACTAAAAGACCCTACAACTCGAGCTAAGAGAAATTGGGGGGCTTTCGGCCAAGTACGCCAGTCATGATTGTAAAAAAATAGCGCCCGTCATTGCAATCATTGCAATCATTTGATGGCGTGATTTTCCTAGTACCTTATCTTCTTCTTTGGGTATACTGCCCATCGCCCCACATTTGGAGCCAACCGGGCTCCCAATGATAGAAATAAATTAGAAAGTTCAAAAGTTTAAAAAGAATCTTTTTATCAAGTAATGACCTTCTGATCATGCGCAGAATGGATCTAAGAAATGGCTTGTTTGGTATTAAGTTGTGGTCGTATTCGCAAATGAAGGACGAACATCACTGGAATATTGTAACTAATTATTTCTGAAACATTTTTTTTTTATTCTTGCTGTTTTTCCAACATGTGTTTGTCTGTTGACGACCGCAATCATGCAATACGCGCTATGTTGTGCGTTGTGCGGACACTCGAAGTTCCTGCCAAAGTTGAGAAAAAATATTTGAATTCGCACATATTTCTCCTAAAAATCTATGGATAGGTAAGCGTATGAATTTGCCGTAAATAGTTTTAAGTTTCTAACCCTTTACAATTTTCTCATTTTTAAGGGGAAAGAGGGGTACCGTACCGTATTTCACTTCCGGCTCGCCCTCGAACTCGGTTCGTCGTACGGTACGGTACGGTACCGGTATCCTGGCAGCGAGACGCTACTACTTATAGTAGTACAGGTACGGTACACTCACTCGTCATGTATATGCGAACCTCGCACAACGACAGCGTAGCCTAGTACTAGGCATGCTAGGCTAGTTACGACTAGACAGCTGGCATCCGTCTGTTTCGAGGAGTTTTTTAAATTTTTTTTCTCCCTAAAATAGGATTGCCCCTATGGCCCTAATGGTGGCTGCACGATAGCCGTGATAGCGAGCCGTCTGTGCTGTAGACGGCTCACTGCCGGCTCGCTATCGAATAGTATCGTGTAGACAGCTGGCAGCCGTCTGTTTCGAGGAGTTTTTTAACATTTTTTTTATTTCTCCTCGTACACAGACGGCTCGCAATCGTGCAGCCACCATTAGGGGACTTGCAATGCAAAATCCCCCCGTCGGGGCTCTTCAATTTTTGTCTTTAATGAATAAAAAAATTGAAAATTATTGCAACCAAAATGCAAATTAATATTCCCTCTTGGCATTAATTGCCAAAAAACGGAGAAAAATGAAGTTAAAAGGAACAAAAACAGTGACCTACCTTGGCTGTCACGCAAATTCACTTCCCCGTTTTGTCCGATCTTAAGTACATAAACATATGGCCATTGAGTCCCCTGTACAGATCGCGCTAGAACTTCGGTCTCTATATTTGGTGAGTGAAGCCAACGGAGTTCAGCTGAACAACCAACATTAACAGGACCGAAGCTTTTGGTCTAGCTATCGTGCAGCCACCATTAGGGGCAATCCTGTATTTTAGGGGTCTAAATTATTGCCTGAACTTCAGTTCAGGCAACAGCTCCATGACCGCTGTTAGTGTTAACGGTAGTTCAGTAGTGCGTATGTACGTGCCGGGTATGGCGGGCCGTTTATTATTTTTCTTCATTCTATAACCCGCCATGACAAGCAACGCTGATTACCGTTGGTTTGATATACCATTATACTCTTCATCCTTCACCCATAAGTGCTCAGATATACCCCCTATTATGCCCCAAATAATAAAACCCCCTAAAACCAAGGCTGCTGCATGGCATTATATATCTTCATTGCATACCTACCCCCCCCCGGCCCGGCCATGACTAGTCCCGGGTCACGTGACACCCCGACAGCTTTAGGTATACCGTTATTCTCTACCACCCCCCCCCCGGCCCCTATATATCGCATGATACCCCATTGGTAAATACAACTTTACATCTACTACATAGGCGTGTAGCTGTATACTAGTACTATTACTAGTCCTATAATAATGGCATTAACGGCCTGCCATACCCGGCACGTATGTACGCACTAACTGAACTACCGTTAACCGTCTTGGAGCTGTTGCCTGAAGTTAGCAACCTAAAATAATTTAGACCCCTAAAATACAGGATTGCCCCATTATTAGGGGACTTGCAATGCAAAATCCCCCCGTCACGGCTTTTCAATTTTTGTCTTTAATTAATAAAAATTTTGAAAATTAACATGACCAAAATGCAAATTTATGTTCCCTCTTGGCATTAATTGCCAAAAAACGGAGAAAAATGAAGTTAAAAGGAACAAAAACAGTGACTTACCTCGGCTGTCGCGCAAATTCACTTCCCCGTTTTACCAATCTTAAGTACATAAACGTATGGCCATTGAGTCCCCTGTACAGATCACGCTAGAACTTCGGTCTCTATATTTGGTGAGTGAAGCCAACGGAGTTCAGCTGAACAACCAACAAAACAGAGACCGAAGCTTTTGGTCTAGTTACGACTGAGTATGACAAGTATGAGTGACTGTTTGACTTTGACAAAGACAACAATAACAACAACATTTGACAACAGGTTTTGATGTTTTCCTTCACCTCACGAATGTGGGGGAATAAAATGCCAAAAATCTATAATTAACAGATCCAACTCACACTGCGTTATTTTAGCTTAGGCCTAGATCTAGTTTATTTTGAATGATAGGAATTAGGATATCGATACTGCTAGCTACTGTGCTAGGCCTAGGCCTACCCAAAAATTAAGATAATGATAAATATTAATGGGTGGTAGGTCTACATCAAATGTAACCCAGAGCCCTGGACCTTACGTGTAAGGCATATTCACCTGACAAGCGTGAAGTATGGTCAAAATAATTCTCCGAATAAATAGTTAAAACAGAAATCAAGCACTTAACACGATAATATGGATGAAGGTCTAACGAGTGGCAGTTTCCTGACATCTGGGCACAAACTGGAACCTCAAATAAACGAAAAGTTCTCTCCTTCTACCCCAGTCTCGATTGGCCATTTTGTTACGATTTATAACAAAAATGGCCGATCTCATAATATAAATTGTCTGGGAAGTTCTAAGTTATTAAGTATGAATATGTTATACCACATAAAGTTTCAAAAATATAGTTAACTTTTTAATTAAAAGTTAAATAAAAATTTGTTATGTATGGGACAACATGTTTTGTATGGGACTTTTATACACACAATGTCAATGGGGAGATTTGTGTACAAAGTGAAAGGAATAAAAAAAATTCAAGAGTGCTCTAAAAAGTGATTTCTACCTTTTTTTTTAGTTTTTAAATCCTGATTTTATGAATACTGATTAATAAAAACAATAAGCGAAAAAAATTGTGAAAATGGAAAAAAAATATGAATCAAATAAAAAAGCAATTGAAATACATGTAGATAAGATAATAGAAAAGCAAGAAAAAAATGTTGAAATGGCTAATTTCCTTTCCAGTCATATCAAGTATGTCTCAGAACATTAAAAAAAAATCTATTATATTTCAATTTATTTTAATTTTTGAAATTATGGGGAACATTGTGTACATTCTTTATGGGGACAAAGTGTCCCATACATAACATGTCATTAATTTCTTTAATTTAGAATCTGTAATTAGAGGGTTTTAGCTTATGACATGAAACTTAGAGTGTTGTGACTTCTATCACACTAAGTTACAAGTTGTCAAATGAAATACTTTCAGAGAATTCTCAACTTGAAACAAATGTTTTAGAAATTGTCTTTTTTATGCATCCCATACGTAACAGCACATCTTTTCTCTCTCAAAGGTCAAGGTCATATGTCACCATTTTTTGCATGATTATTCTTCCCCTAGATGTCTACCATCATGAGCATATTCAATCTAATCAAAGTCATGTAACACTATTTTTCAGGTCATTAAAGCCTCTGAAATGTGCTATACATGTACGTAACACACGCGACTTCTTGGACTTGCCCTACTCCAATTTGGTTTGGATGTTCTTGCAGCCTGAACATTAATCTATCATCACATATATAGAAAAAAATATGGGAAGTAAACTATTTTGTCGATGTTAATATTTCCATTTTGAAATTTCCATCAATGATGAAACTAAATAATGTCCGTTCTTGATCATTGTGATTGAGTTTATGATAAGGATAATATGTATGGATTTGTCAATTTATTCTTTATCAGAATAGAAACAAAAGTAAAAGTGTGTTGAGCAGGGTTGGCGATTTTTTTTTTTTTTTTTTTAAATAAAAAAATCTGATGTTTTTTATTTCAATCAGATTTTTTTTATTTTTTTTATTTTTTAAAAGTTCCTTCGAAAAAAAAAGGTAATTATCCCCCCCCCCCTTACTCTTACAATGACATCAATATTGATGTTATACATTTCACCCCTAATATTTTCTTAACCACATATTTTGTAATTAAAATCCAGTAAAAATGGACAATTAAAAATAAATTTGAGGAATCATGTATCTGAACTTAATTCTATCATACATAGGCCTTTGAAGGAATATTCCATAGGGAATTCCCAGTGAGTAGAGAAAATTCCCCTCTGGGATTTTTCATTCAAATATTTAAAAAATCCAAGAGAAAAAATCCCTTATCAAAACTGCCAACAAACCCTTTGCCAATTACTAGTATTCATGTATATTGTAAGAGAAATAATTCAAATCAATGATTTATTTTTCAATTAGTCACAGCTTTGCAATAGTCAAGGAGAGACTACAACTGTATATGTTTAGGATCTTTTTAGTTTGATAAAAAGCTCTTCTCTTGCTACAGATATAGATGCAAAACTCTCAGTTTTGGAGAACAATATAAGAGATAGCTTAGTCAAAGGGTGACTATACTACATTATGTTACTGTGATTCTTTTACATTAATCTACAATTTTTATTCCCATATTCTCTACAAAAAAATCTGTTTGATCCATGAAGTATGAAAAAATCTACTTACTTTTAACTTAAAGGATAAAAACTGCAAAACTGCTTGAATTACAACATACGTATTACAAAAAGAAGTATTTTATTTTAAATGAGACACAGCTTACAACTGCCAATGATTGTAACTGCATCTTAACATTTAAATGCAGTGTTAAATGATTATTCTGAGTTTTGCAAATTGTTGTTATAGAGCTCTTTCCATTATTACATGCAGATACAAAACTTCCATTATTTGTAGCACTGAACATAAAATGGGCTGCAGTGACTTAAAAGGTTTTTAAGAGAAAGCTTTTCTCAACAGTCAAATTATGACTGTACTACATTATGTTAATGTGATTTTTATAATTATGTTATTTAAAACATCAAATGTATGATAAATGTAACAATACGAAATAAGAGGCATGTTAAATATGTTGATTACATGCAGGTATCATTTTTTATTTTACATGACAGAAGTAGTTATGTGTAGGCGAAGGATCAAAACTGGAAAACTTCCAACAAACCTTTTCTCATTGACTTTTATATATTATATTTAAAAAAAAAACTGCTCTCTGAAAAGTCTTTGGATTATGTGTTAAGAAAGAAATTGTCTAATAACTGACAAAGTAGAATGTACAATTTCAGAAGAAAAACTCGACATAATTTACAAAAAATGAGTACCTATTGACAACATACATCTGTAGTTTTTAAGGAATTACCTGATTTTATTAATTTGATTTTAATTTGTTTTAAGTAGATATGAAGACTTTGTTGATCTTTTGTTCAAAGTTTTTCAGTTGACTTGAAGAATTAAAACTGCATTGAACAAATACTTTGTCCATGATTTGTAGATTTTTCAATGGAAGTGATTTAAATCAATTATTTTTTTAACAAATCATCATGATTTAAATAGCGATTTAAATCATGATTTAAATCAACGTGATTTTAATCCGCCAACCCTGGTGTTGAGGTACATGTATCTATACATTTTATTTGAACATAGCTAAAATCCATACATTTTATGCATATCATAAATCAGTAAAAAAATGATCACATGCGGACAAACATTAGTTTCATCACGAATGGACAAGTGAGAAAAGCAAGATGATACCTCCTGCTATTACAGTGGAATGATCCATATGCAAATTAGAAGCTAGCTGAGCAGACATTTACAGTGAGTTATCATTTATAATCATTTCAACTCAATTGTAGTCACTAAATAGGAGCCAGGTTACACAAGAACAGGTTAGAGGCCCAACTAAAGCCAAAACTGTAATTGACATATTGAGAATGTGCATAGGATGTACATGTATGTAAAGTTATGTAAAACTAAAATATATGCATATTCACTGCTTGACAACTGAGATTCATTTTAAAGAAAAACTAGAATTAATGTTTTTGATAAGCTGTGTTAAGCTGTAATGGCCTGAATTGTGTGACTTCACATTCTCTGGAGGGTTTTGCTTAAATAGGTTTGTATGTAAAAAGAGATATTCCAGGTTTTGAATTCAATTTTTGTTTCAATTTGCAGTGAAAATGGCACTGACAATTATTTGGAAGTTGGAACTCAAACAGATGGAAACCTACAACTCTTCACAATTTTTTGTGATATCTTTGTTTGGCTATTATCGGGGCTAAATATTGTTGCCAGGAAAATTGTTAAATATAATCGGAATGCAGATAGTTGGAAAGCTACATGTACATGTAAACCTGTAGCCGAAAAGCAGGAAATGAAATACAATGTATGGCAAGAAGACGCAAAGCTGTAGATCACATCAATTCAAGCTTGCAGAAATATCTTTATGTGTTGGAAAAGAAGAAAATGGAAATGCATAGTAAAGCAGAAAACTCATCAATTTTTTCCATGTACAAACCTATAGATTCACAAAGCTTCTAACAGAACGTGACATCACGGTTTTGAGGCTTGTGAAAAGTAAAAATAGAATGCCTTTTTTCTAAGTCTATTTTGGAGCTGATTTTTAGCAATTTGCTTTATCTGGTAAACTGTGAAAATGCATACTATTCATTAAGCTTGCACTGTACAGTAATGGAAGTTTAGCTTTTGTATGATCAATATCAATTTTAGAATCAGTCAGGGCCTAAATGTACATGTACATGAGGGCTGTTCATGTTATGGGGTGTCTCCATTTATAGGGGAAAGATGAACTTGAAAAGAGCCTCTGACAGGTGTTGTGGTCATACTTGATCCACCAAAGAAGCATAAGGATCAGCATCTTTTAGACTAATTTTATATGTTAATGGATCTCCTGTGAAAACCATCTTTACTCTTGGAAAATTAAAGCGTCTATGTATTTCCACATGTATTATCATGATATATCATGAAAATACTTGCATAAAACATGATAATTGATCAATGAGATGTTGATTTGGTACCTACTAGTAATCTGTAATTTGAAAACAAGACAATGGGCATTAGGACATTTTTTATTTTGACAAGAACTTTGTTTAAAGCAATAATACATGTCTAGATTATACTGTGCATCGAGCATAGAAATCAAGTGGCTACAAGTACAACTAATCAAGTTGTACATAGCAACTTGAATTAAAACTTTAGCAACTTGATTTTGCAACTAATACTGTTTACTCATTCAGAAATGTACAAATCATCACATATTAGCATGAATTTGTTCCCCCAAAAGTAATAAGAACTTCTTACAAGGTACTTCCAATGTATTTTAAAGATGTCTGTCCATGATGGAAAATATAAACTTATTTCTCTCAGAAGTTTTATATTGGTTTAGAATTCAATATGCTGAACTTAGAAGCTGACATGTACCCGAGTGTTACTTGCATAGTACAATTATTGGTCAATGTTAAGCTGTTTAGATAGATTAGAAACAATGAAAAGGTACAAAAATTCTGAAAACCACATTTCTCTCTTGTCCATAAGTGATATGGTACATTTAGTGTAAATGTTTGTAGATTACAAAATGGTAACAATGTTTTTTTTCATCATTCAGCATACTGTGTCCTACCCCTTCCATGATAAAGCACAAAGGAACCTTGCTCATCTTATTCCTAATTTGTTACAAGCCTTCAAAATTTTCAAAATCTATAAAATATCCGTCCGTGATGAGCAGATCACGCTTATCAAGCAAAACTTGAATTGAAATTGTATAAACTATCGTAATAATACCAACATGATTAATATCTAGTGCAAATTACTGCCAGTGCCAAATGCATCCCTTGAAGGGGAAGTGCAAGGTAACAATCACAAAGGCTAGTGTGAGTGGTTCTATCCCTACCAAATACCATTTATATGGTTTTAAGTGTTTTCTATTTATTTGAATTCAACTTGATGTTGGGAATCTCTGAATTCTAATTTTAGATGAGAAAGATACAGTACTATTGTGAATTGTATAGAATTGCCCACATTATCTTATTACTGTAATTAGTTGTAGCAAATGGATTGAGCAAATAATTGCTTATCTGCAAATGTCCTCCAATCTTTAAGAGAACAAATACAAATAGCAATAGGTAGACTTGTGAAGTTGTTATGTACCTTGGTGTAAAATAGAGCCAAAGTACTTGAGTATGTGTGATCAATAGATGTGTTTGCAGTTGCAGACATTATTATAGTCTCTGTTGAACCGAGGATGTGTTATGTAATTCTAGTGTTCATATACATGGGCATGTACATGTACATCAAGGATGTATTTCATTTGAATGTTCTCATTCCTAGCATAGGGCCAATATGTTTATTGTCTCTCCCCCCAGAGGTGAAGGCTAGACTTAGGGATCCAAATGATGTTTGTCTGTCCATTACAAAACTTATGACACATAACTCCACATCCGTAAGTCACTTTTCAACCAAACTTGGACCGTAGATGGACTTGGGGGACCTGCATGTAATGCTGCAGTCTGAGGTCACATGGTAAGGTCAAAGGTCATTTTCAGGTCAACATTAAAGTTAACATGCTAGACTTTCTTATGACACCTACATGTACTGTAACTCCCCCGGGGGGGGGCCACTTCCATTCACGAGTGGATACCATGCGCGACCATGGGGTCTCAAAAAACACCCTAAACACGTAATTTCCATATTATGAAAATGCACCCCTTAACAAGTATTGGCGTGTGAAACCCTACCCTTAACACGTATTGGAAACAAAACGATACTCTTGACAAATATTCCCTGAAATGAACCCCTAAACAAGTACAGGAATGTTTTATTGTTACGGGTCTTTCGGTCGTCGGCTTTACCTTATTTGGTTAAGTACGACCCCACCTTCTACACCTCGCGCAAATCAGACTCTAAACACGAAGTGTTGGGGCAAAAAGGGCATCCTTTATAAAACATTTTAATTTTGTTTTATCATCCCCGCAAATTCGACCCTAAACACGTAATTTTCCTAGCGAAATAGATATCCTTTTTTCATTATTTTTGTGTTTTTGACACCCTTATCACGTTACGTACGTAACGTGCCCTATCGTGAAAAGGACATCCTTTTTACGTGTTTTTTTGGTCGCGCATGGTATCCACTCGTCAATGTAAGTGGCCCCCCCGGGGTAACTCCGCAACCGTAAGTCGCTTTTCAACCAAAGTTTAAATACAAGACTTACGACAAATGTTATTCTGTCCCAGTTATTTCACAACAATGGACTTTTGATAAAATTCTGTTGCGTTCCCTTGCAAATCACAATATTTCTGGTCATTTTCACAGTGGGCGAGGCACAACATTACCTACATGTACATGTATGCCATGTTTGTATGAATTGTATATCATAATTTTCATTACATGAAATATTCTTATTTTCTCCTCATTGTCATGTGAAACAAGATTTATTCCTCCCTGATCATGTGAATTTATTGTTTTAACATTTGTACATGTAGCTCAAACAAGATGGTCCTTATTGTCAAATCTGTAAAAATTTGAATACTATGTAATTCAAACAATCAAAGACAAAAGAAACAGTAATTGAGGGATGTCACTGACTCTCTTTATTTGCATCACTGATTTGTGTATACTAATAATAATAATGATAATAATAATGATAAGAAGAAGAATAATAAGAAGGGATATTTAACTGTATTTATATTTAAAATTATCCTGTCAAAATTGAACTAAACAATAATGTAGGCCTTTCTTACTTTCTTGTTTTACATCAGATCAAATCTCAAATTTATCTTTATCAAATTTTCTCTATTGATTCAAATCAATTTCTTTCTTTCTAGGGTGGCCTTGAACTCTAACGATAAAGCACATCACATTTCTCCAGAATGTTGTTTTTCTCATTTTTTCCCTCATTTTTTTAGATGTTTGTCAATTTTAGCTAAACAAACAGCATCTTTTTTTTCTAAGTACAGTGTTCCTTGGTATTTTACAAGAAGGAACAAGTCCACCCCAATAAAAACTTGGTTTGAATAGAAAGAGAAAAATTCAACAGCATAACACTGAAAATTTCATCAAAATCAGATGTAAAATAAGAAACTTATGGCATTTTAAAGTTTCGCTTCATTTCACAGAACAGTTACATGTATGCACATATCGGTCGGTATGCAAATGAGGAACTGATGACGTCACTCACTATTTCGTTTGTATTTTGTTATATGAAAATTGAAATATTTTATTTTCTTGTCATTGTCATGGGAAATGAAGTTTCATTCTTCCCTGAACATGTGGAATTCCATTATTTTAACATTTTGTGCTTCAGGCAAGGAGGTCCTAATCGTCAAATTAGTAAAAATTGAAATATTGTATAATTCAAACAATAAAAAAAAGAAGAAATAGTGAGTGAGTGACGTCATCGACTCTCTCATTTGGATGTACATGTAACTGGCTCGTTCATACAGTATAACTATTTTGTTGAAAATATGCGAATCTTTGAAATGTCATAAATTTCTTATTTAACATCCGATTTTGGTGAAAGTTTCAGCATTGTGCTTGTCTGATTTTTCTCTACTGATTCAAATCAACATTTTTCTGAAGTAGACTTGACCTTTAAAGTAATTGAGGTTTTTTCTAATTGACATGTACATGTATATCATTTTCAGATACCAAAGCTGTGATCAATAGTTTGATCCCTGATGTCTATGCGTGTACCTCCATTGGGTGGTGGGGTAGAGAGAGTACGCTCTGTACCTCATACACGTCTTGAAGATGATACAGCGGTAGAGAAACACTACCAATGCGGTGTTAAGTTAGGTGCTGGTAGTTTTGGTGTTGTCTATGAAGGAACATGCCTGAAGACCAATAAGAAATGGGCCATCAAGATTATCAACAAGGAGAAGGTCAGGACTGGTCTTTATAAATCTCTTTGTAAAGTTATGCATGCCACACACTTTGCTGTCAATGTTTTACCATTGAATAGCTAACAAAAAATATAGATCCCAACTCATTTTTCAAGTTTCATAATAAAATGGTTATTTTGTCTTTCAAGATGTCATCATTAATCTTGTTTCCCGTTGGGTTAAATCTCATGCCTGATAAAAGAATTAATTTCAACTGGTGCTTACATGTACATGTATATTTTTAGTTTAATCATTTCCTTTAATTTTTTACTCATCTTGACTTTCTATGGTCATCAGAAACACCTGTTTTGTATGCCTACTTTTATTACCTTTTGTATTAATAAGACCTTTGTTCCCCCACTAGGTATTAAAATGAATGTCTAGGGAATTCTATTCTCTACCTGGTTGGGTAAGCAAGGGTCTGAAAGATATGTTTTTTGGTATAATTTCTATACTCTCTGTCCTGTTATTTATATCTGACTAAAAGTGCTAAATGAAATAATAATGACTATTAGAAATAGAATTTTGAAAGGTCAAAAATATAGAAAAATACAATAAAAGACAGAAAAATGATTTTTAAATCGATTTTTCCCTCAAACGTTATTGTTAGGAATGCTACGTTTTTTAAATCATCACTTTATTCAATATTCAAAATCAAACAAAGGAACATAGGTGAATATTCAATAAAAAGGAAATAAGCCCAGGTCATGAATTAATAAATTACACGCAGGTCAACATACAGTATGTAAATTACAGAGAAAACGAATCACAGTATAAACAACAATAGAAAAAAAAAGAATCATACCAAAAAATAAAAGATCAAGTTTTGAGCAGAAAAATATATATATCTCATAAGTTGTGTATAATAAATGCTAGATAATAGATAACCTTTGAATTTAATTGTAGTTTCGGTATAATTATAAAGTTCACCGTAGAGTGGCAAGACACTGCATTAGGAGTATAAAGTGAGAGAGACAGAGATAAGAAAAGAATCTATAAAGGAAACCAAAACAAAAGAAGAAAAGCGAACCCTTCGGACAGAGTAAAATGAGAGGAACAATCCAGAGCAAGCCTCATCAGAATCGGCGACGAGATAAGCAAGCCGCGGAAGCCCAAAGAGTCCCGCCACACCCCAAATATTTGTGTCAAAAATTAGCTTTCAAGGAGCTTTATTTGCAAATTAGAGCAAAG
Organism: Lytechinus variegatus; assembly: GCF_018143015.1. NCBI lineage: Eukaryota > Metazoa > Echinodermata > Echinoidea > Temnopleuroida > Toxopneustidae > Lytechinus > Lytechinus variegatus. The sequence goes on from NC_054758.1 coordinate 23,331,092, forward strand.
TATGATTTATGTATAAGTTAGCATGATTTGTTCATATTATTTTTTTTCTGAAGTAATGACCATTTCCTATTAACCAAACAACTTTTAGATTACATCACTGCTCTACTGTTATGCTAATTTTCATGGTGCTTACATGAACAACAAGAGTTTTTAATCACTTTCTGTGATATTTTTTTTTATTTTTTATTTATTCTTTATACTTCATCCCTTTCTGCATGTACAGTGGCCCATATTTCAATTTTGTGTATTATTTGTTTTATTTTAGGCTGGTAGTCTTGCAGTCAAGCTTCTAGAGAGAGAAGTAGCCATCTTGAAGAAAGTCAATCATAGACATATTATTTATCTCAAAGAAGTCTTTGAAACACCTAAGGTAAGCCTTTGCTCCTGAAACAATTGCTTCTACTGAACATCAAAGCCAAACTAGAAGCCCAAACTCCCACCTTTAACCTTAATCCAAATCCTTGCATGATTCTCAACCTCTAAACCTCAGAAAAATTACGCAGGAGCAATTGTCTCAAGAGCAATTTATGACCAACCATCCTTAAACAATAAGTCACCAAAAATAAAATTTTAGACTTTTATTGAGCTTGAAAAGCACATCCTTAGCTTAAGAATCATACATGAAAACAAACACTCCTTATTGTTTTAATAAGTAATGTTTCTAAACATACATGTATATTGTCATTTTATACCGATTTTATTTTTGTATATTTAATTTTGTAAACCCCGATCAGTGAGGAGAGCTTCATAACAGAAACTAGTTTTTCTTTTAGTCATCCTCAGGCACTAGTCGGTGGTAATTCTCCTTCTTGTACTTATTCTTGATGTCTTTTGCCTGGAAATAAAATAAATAAAAAAAATAAATAAATACATAACGTAAAAATTTATCAACGATTACCCACGCAAGTACTTGGGTGAATTAATTATATTAAAGCGAGTTAAAAGAAGAATAAAATAAGAAAGCAATGTTTTAATTTATGTTTTAATATTAATATCTCAATGAAAATTTGAAACAGTCCCCCAAATTTGGTGTCAAAAACTCTTTTATCTGTATTGCGGGACCTGCATGTTATTCTGCATTGCGGGACCTGCATGTTATTCTGCATTTGGAGGTCACAAGGTATGGTCAAAGGTCATTTCAGGTCAATGTTAAAGTTTACATGCAAGATTCTCTTATGACACCTAACTCCGCAGCGGTAAGTCACTTTTCAACCAAACTTGGATGGTAGATGGACTTGGGGAGTCATTTCACAATGAAGTTTTGTTACAATTCTGTTGTGTGCCCTTGCAAATCATGATATTTCTGGTTATTTTCATAATTGGGCGAGACACAAAATCGCTTTTGCCTTTTGTTCTGATTGTGATCACAATTTCTAGTTGATTGATTGATATTGTAGCAATTCTGCAGTGGAGTATCTATAAGTGCACACAGAAAAAAATACATGCAGTAAATTAAAAATTCTGTCAATTTCAAAATGGTAAGATTTAGAAAGCAGAAATTATGGTATGTAAAGCAAAATTTTACTTCAATAAGGCAGCAAACTTTGGGCATTGCATTAGATGCACAAGACTTGAAAAGAAAGACTGAAAGTGACATACATGTAGTGGTTAATTTTGCACAGCAGCGTGGTCTCAAATTGGTTGAACTTGAAATCTCGCAACAACAGTTGTTGTCCTGTCTTAACACCTTTAATCAGCTACCCCCTGTATTTACTTGAAGAATATTTTTCATTTGTATCTCAACAGCGAATGTACTTAGTGATGGAGATATGTGACCAAGGAGAATTGAACAAGCTTTTCACCCATGAGGGCGTCTTTTCTGAGGCACACACAAGAACAATTATACAGAGATTAACAAGTGCGGTAGCCTACTTACACAAAAATGGTAAGCATATTTCATTCTCTCTTTGCATTTCGAAACACTCCTTACAAAATGATTTTAATCTAGGGCAGAGTGAAAAGTTTCTTGTCTTGCCAGCATAGCAGAACGAGACTATAGGCGCCGATTTTCTGATGGCAGCGGCAGTGTCATCAACATCAAAATCTTAACCTAAGGTTAAGTTTTTGAAATGTCATCATAGCTTATAAAGTATATGGACCTAGTTCTTGAAACATTGACATAAGGGTGATCAAGTATTATTGAAGATCCTGCATGAGTTTCAGGTCACATGACTGAGGTCAAAGGTTATTAGGGTCAAAGAACTTATTCCATGTTGGGGAAATCAACATCAAATTCTTAATCTAAGGTTAAGTTTTTGAAATTTGATCATAAAAGTAAGTGTATAGACCTAGTTCATGAAACTTGGACATGAGAGTAATCAAGTATAATTGAACATCTTGCCTGAGTTTCAAGTCACATATCAAAGGTCATTTAGGGTCAATGAACTTTGGTCATGTTGGGGGTAATTGTTGAATTGTCATGGTAACTTTGAATGTTTATGGGTCTAGATCATGAAACTTGGACAGAAGAGTAATCAAGTATTACCGAACATCTTTGCAAATTTCAGGTCACAGGACCAAGTTTAATCACTGACCATCCTGCATACATTTCAGGTCACCTTACCAAGGTCAAAGGTTATCTGCGGTCAATTAACTTTAGCTGTGTTGGGGTATTTGTTGAATTGCCATCATAACTTTGAAAGTTTATTGATAGTTCATGAAATGTGGATATAATTATGATCACTAATTGTCTTGCACAAATCTTAGGTCACATGATCTAGGTCAAATGTCATTTAGGGTCAATAAACATAGTACACTGTACTTGAATATCATATGAATGGTGCATTTTTGTGAATGATTATTCTACAGTCGTTTTCAAAGACAGCACTGCTACTATATTGAATTGCGTAATGCAGGCGAGACTTATTTTAATTCTGATGTCAGCCATTGATTTTCTGGCATAGAGAGATGCAAAAGATGGAAATATATATGCAGTGTGACTGGAGAGTATGAAAATCAAATAACTAAGAACTATATTTCCAAATCTTTTTTTACACTTTCTTGTAAAATCAAATATTTAAAGGGGAAGTTCACCCAGACAAGAAAGAATACCAAAAAATGATTAAGAAAATCCATCAAAGATAAAGAAAGTTATTAGAATTTTAAGGTATTGATTTGTGACGTTATACAATCGGCTGTCCTTTATATTAAGTGACAAAGATAGAAAACGGTCTCTTTTTTAATAATCCATTTCCTTTTAAAGCAAAATGATCGTCACAACCCCCACATTCCTGATGTATGAAATTTCTTTTTGATTAAACTCTAAATCGGACCTTTATTTTTGAGAAGCGTGATCACCCGGCGCTCCTACCGCGCTCCTAAACAAAAATGAGAACAAAGTATTGCTCTCCTTAAACAAAGAACTGTTATAATGTCTTTTGAAAAAGGATCATGCATCTATGGAGTACATGAAGTACACTTTGACCCTTGAGTCATATCTTTGTTGAAAAACTAAATGGTAGCATTTTGAATATGAGACTGAATTGCAGCTTCTGTTTGAATAAATACATTCTATTTCCCTCCACAGATATTGTGCATAGAGATATAAAGCTTGAGAACATACTTCTTAGTAAGAACCCTGAAGAACAAACAGATAGATTGAATATTAAGGTAAGAATATTGGACCGAGCCTGCTTCATTAGACGAACCTATCATATCAAACTCTAATGAATAGATGATAATATAAACTTATAAATTTTGATATACATCTAGCGAGAAATCCCCGTTACCCCAATCCTAATTGTCAGATTTCTGGGCAAATGTCATCATATTGTCATCTTTAACCAATGTTATATTCCTCTCTTTCCACATATGTTAGTCTTTTCTGACAAAAAAACAGTAAAGTTTGTGAACATTGTTTGATGATTTTTAACTTTGATACATGTACATGTATATTGCCATATTTTAGAAGTTGGTTGTGTGTATCTAGCAATAGTGGAGATGTACATCTTAACTGTGGGCAGATGAATATCCATCTATTCTTTTTATTTTATATTTTTTAACCATTCTTGGTGTATTTTATAGTACCAGTTTTAATGTTTATTTCAAGTTTTGATCATCAATATTCTCTTTAAACCTACCATTTCCATTATTTTTGTCTCACCTGCATAGCAGAGTGAGACTATACAGTGTAGGCACCGCTTTTCCGGTGGCGGCGACATCAACATCAAATCTTAACCTGAGGTTAAGTTTTTGAAATGACATCATAACTTAGAAAGTATATGGCCCTAGTTCATGAAACTTGGCCATAAGGTTACTCAAGTATTACTTAATATCCTATTAGAGTTTCATGTCACATGACCAAGGTCAAAGGTCATTTAGGGTCAATGAACTTAGACCATGTTGGAGGAATCAACATCAAAATCTTAACCTGAGGTTAAGTTTTTGAAATGTCATCATAACTTAGAAAATATATGGACCTAGTTCGTGAAACTTGGACATAAGGTTAATCAAGTATCACTGAACATCCTTCATGAGTTTCATGTCACATGACCGAGGTCAAAGGTCATTTAGGGTCAATAAACTTTGGCCAAATTGGGGGTATCTGTTGAATTCCCATCATAACTTTGAAAGTTTATGGATCTGATTCATGAAACTTGTATATAAGAGTAATCAAGCATCACTGAACATTTTGTGCAAGTTTCAGGTCTCATGATTAAGGTCAAAGGTCATTTAGGGTCAATGAACTTTGGCCGAATCGGGGGTATCTGTTGAATTACCATCATAACTTTGAAAGTTTATTGGTCTAGTTCGTTAAACTTAGACATTAGAGTAATCAAGTATCACTTAACATTCTTTGCGCATTTCAGGTCACATGACCAAGGTCAAAGGTCAATGAACTTTGGCCGAATTGGGTGTATCTGTTGAATTACCATCATAACTTTGAAAGTTTATGGATCTGATTCATGAAACTTGTACATAAGAGTAATCAAGTACCACTGAACATCCTGTGCGAGTTTCAGGTCACATGATCAAAGTCAAAGGTCATGTAAGGTGAATGAACTTTGGCCATGTTGGGGTTTTTTGTTGAATAACCATCATATCTCTGTAAGTTTATTGGTCTAGTTCATAAAAAGTGGACATAAGAGTAACCATGTATCACTGAACATCTTGTGCGAGTTAGAGTAGCTTTCAAAGTCAGCACTGCTGCTATATTGAACTGCGTGATGCAGGTGAGACGGCCAGAGGCATTCCACTTGTTATCTTTCATTTTCTGTATGTTGGAGGAATGGATGTTTTAGGTTTACTATTCATATATTGTAAAGGGTAAAAGCTGTAATTCAATATATACATGTACTATGATTTCTTTTTTCTTGCTCAGTTGACAGATTTTGGATTATCTGTAGTGAAAGGCGGGGTTGGTAGTGATATCCAGAATATGTGTGGAACTCCAATGTATATGGGTAAGTAACAGAGATATCAATCTTATTAATCTGTATTAACAAAGCGAGATACAAACAATCTTAGAATCATTACGAAAAGTATGTCTATAGCAATCAACAATTTAGAGATACAATAATCATTATGAAAAGAGTATGGCAATCCAAGTATTAACAAAGAGAGATGAAATTAATCATTATGAGTCACATGTTAGTGACAACCTAAATCAGAACAGAGAAAAAAAAAACAAAGAGGTATGATCTATTGCGCTGATCAGAAATACTTTTTCTACCTTTATTCTAATGAATTAGTAAAAGTATAAGATGTCTGTAGCAGAAGGCTTTATAGGTATTGATTGTAGACCTTATCTATTCTGAATTGATTGTGCATGTTTTCTAGTTCATACTGAAAGGTCTCATAGAGTTATGGCATTCAATTCATGTTTGTTTTTAGAAGCCCGTGATGTGAAGTATTAATGGATTGGGGGTTAGATATACAAAAATGTTGATTATTCTATTAGTTCCAAAATATATTGCTTGCAATGAGAACAAGTACTGCATGTATGTAGGTATGAGATCAAATAGGCTGTGTGTTTTCAATGTCACATTCAGTATTCTTTGGGGACATTTACAAAAGCAAGTTTCCATACAGATAAAGCTTGGTAAATGCATGCTAAACACTGAAAACAGGTTTGATGGGAAAATTTTGCATTCACACACAGATTTCTTTTATCAGACTTTACATTTTAAAAACTGATTTTTCTATTTTGTGTAATTAAAATTCTGACCTGAAAACTGACATATTTGCTGTGAATTCTTTGTTCTTTTTTAATTTTCCTTATCACAGACTACTGGAGAATCTAGGTTTCATGTTGATCCAAATTATCAAAAATGGTGTTGTATATAATGAAGTTTAATCTGAATAATAACAATTGACTTATGTCTTTTTCCTCTCATTGGTTTAGCACCTGAAGTAATAGACAACCAAGGTTATAGTCAACAGTGTGATATATGGAGTATAGGTGTCATCGCTTTCCTATTGTAAGTACCTTATATATAGGTGTCATTGCTTTCCTATTGTAAGTACCTTATATATAGGTGTCATTGCTTTCTTATTTTAAGTACCTTATATATAGGTGTCATTGCTTTCCTATTGTAAGTACCTTATATATAGGTGTCATTGCTTTCCTATTGTAAGTACCTTATATATAGGTGTCATTGCTTTCCTATTGTAAGTACCTTATATATATAGGTGTCATTGCTTTCCTATTGTAAGTACCTTGTATATGGAGTATAGGTGTCATTGCTTTCCTTTTGTAAGTACCTTATGTATGGAATATAGCTGTCATCGCTTTCCTATTGTAAGTACCTTATATATGGAGTATAGGTGTCATTGCTTTCCTATTGTAAGTACCTTATATATGGCGTATAGGTGTCATTGCTTTCCTATTATAAGTATCTTATATATGGAGTATAGGTGTCATTGCTTTCCTATTGTAAGTACCTTATATATAGGTGTCATTGCTTTCCTATTGTAAGTACCTTATATATATAGGTGTCATTGCTTTCCTATTGTAAGTACCTTGTATATGGAGTATAGGTGTCGTTGCTTTCCTATTGTAAGTACCTAATATATGGAGTATAGGTGTCATTGCTTTCCTATTGTAAGTATCTTATATATGGAGTATAGGTGTCGTTGCTTTCCTATTGTAAGTACCTAATATATGGAGTATAGGTGTCATTGCTTTCCTACTGTAAGTACCTTATATATGGAGTATAGGTGTCGTTGCTTTCCTATTGTAAGTACCTTATATATGGAGTATAGGTGTCATTGCTTTCCTTCTGTATGTACCTTATATATGGAGTATAGGTGTCATTGCTTTCCTATTGTAAGTACCTTATATATGGAGTATACCGGTAGGTGTCATTGCTTTTCTATTGTATGTACCTTATATATGGAGTATAGGTGTCATCGCTTTCCTACTGTAAGTACCTTACATACAGTGCGTCCCCCCAAAAAAATATACACTTTTGAAATGGCTGCCAAATAAAAAATCTAACACTTTGGGGACAAAGACTCACATATATGGAAAGCCAATAAAGTCAACTTTCAAATGACACCAAAAAGTTGGAAAGCTATTCATGCTTGAGCGAGCACTGCCCACTGAAACAAGACTCAAACAAGACTTTTTAGGTTGATAGAAAGGCATCTCGCATCACTGTACATATTTCATCTCTCCTTTGTTTTTTTTCAAATAACATGTGTATAACGTTAACTTACACATATGTCTTTAATAGTGATTCTAATGAAGTGTTTATTGTTTTGTAGGATGTGTGGTGAGCCTCCATTCACTGGTCAAGATGAGGAAAGTCTCTATGATTCTATCAGGAAAGGAGATCTAGATTTCTCTACTAATGCATGGAAGAGGATTAGTGATGAAGGTATTCACATTTTTTTACCTTGAATTTATCCCAGTGTATTTACAATGTATAGGAAATGGATGGGCTTAGTTTGGATTGTTTTATACTTTGAGTATATAAACCATATTTGAATTGCATCTTTCATGGCTCAACGTGTTCTCAACTACAAGTAATGAAAAGAATGTGAAATTCATGTTTTGCTGATTTATTGCATGGTGACCAGAGATGCCAACCCCCTGCCAACTCCCGCCCTTACGATTACCATCCTTATCCTCCTGAAATTACGATTTTTTTGCATTGATCAAATTGAAAGTACATGTATCGTCTGCTAACTTTAGCATGTAGTAACTCCATTACGTTCGCTGCTACTAAATTCTGTGTGAAAGGCAAACAAATAAGGAGCAGCAAAAAGCTGGTGCATGTGATATGCCCAACAGGAATCCACTGTGCACCAGGCCGGTAGGCCCGGCTAGCTTCGCGAGGCGTGTGCGCTCGCGGCCGCTGGATTTTTCGAGTCATGTGGTGGAATATCGGTGCAAGATTTCGGCGTATTGATGGGTTGATATTGACACGAAATGGCGGAAAATCAATAAAAGAAGACCATGAAATGGTCTCAAAAGTATAAGACTGAATACAGTCTCCAGTACCCGTGTATTTTGAAGTCAGAAAGAGGAATTTACCATGCATTTTGCACAGTTTGCAGCGTGGACATTTCAGGGAATATGGATATTGCGAAGACGAGATCTTAGTTCTAGCTCCAGCTCGTACCCTGTTGACTATTTCACCAAGCAAGGGACCAGTGAGGAGGAAGACGTTATCTGCGCTGAGCTTTTTTTTACTGGATTATTATAATTCCTCATTATTATTGTTGAACAGGTACTTTTCTTCTATTGTCCCCTCATTTTTTTTACATGTAAAAATGCATATTTTTCTTTAATCTTTATATTAAAAAGTGGGAACAATGTTTTTTTAAAACATGTGAAATGCTCCAAAATAAGGGTCAGATTGCACCAGAGAGCATCTAGAAACCCCGGCCGCAAGGGTTGAGTGCTCTGCGCTCGAGATGTGCGCTATGCGCACATAATTTGGTGTCGGTTGCAAATCCTCCGTAATTCTGATTTTAAAAAGTTGGCTTCTCTGATGGTCGCATTACTGAATACAATTCAAATATATGTATATTATGGAGCATTGTGGCCCAGTGGATTAGTCTTATGACTGTGAAACAGAGGGTCGTGGGTTCGAATCCCAGCCATGGCATAATTTCCTTCTGCAAGAAATTTATCCACATTGTGATGCACTCAACCCAGGTGAGGTGAATGGGTACCAGGTAGGATTGATTCCTTGAATGCACTGAGCGCTGAAAGGCAGCTCGAGCTAAAGCTGGGGTAATAATGATTGTAAACAATGCGCCTGGGAATAGAATATTTCTAGATATATGGTACTATGCCTATTATTATGTAACCCAGCACCACAAAACACACAAATAGCCGCACTGAGTGATCTTCAATTGGAGCCAATTAAGAGTATTTTAGTCAGAATGTTCAAATTTTAGATTTTGGAGTTTTCTTAAAGAGCATACTCTTCCCGATTTACTGTAAAAATTTAAATGTACCAATCAAATCTAAGTAAAGGGTGATTTTTGTCTCAACTGCAAAGCAGAGTGAGACTATTGGTCAAATATTAATCGAAGGTACAGTTTTTGATTTTTTTTTTATAACTTTAGTAAGTAAATGGAACTAGTTCATGAAATTTGGTCATAAGGGTAATCAAGTATTACTGAACATCCTGCCTGAGTTTCAAGTCTCATGACCAAGGTCAAAGGTTATTTTGTAGGGTCAATGAACTTTGACCAAATTGGGGTATTAGTTGATTTACTATCATAACTTCAAAAGTTTATGGATCTGATTCATAAGACTTGGACGTAAGAGTAATTAAGTATCACTGAACATCCTGTGCGAGTTTTAGGTCACATGACAAAGGTCAAAAGTCATTTATGGTCAGTGAACTTTGACCATGTTGAAGGCATTTTTTGAATTACCACCCTAACTCTGAAAGTGTATTGTTCTTGTTCAAAATTCATTCATAAACCACATAACAAAATTCTCATTTGTTGATCAATTTCAATTCTGTTTGCTTTATATGATTGCTCTAGGTGGGGATACAAAGTTTCTACACAGAATTTTGAAATTTATTGAATATGCCAACTTATGTATATTTTTTCAAAAATCACAAAAACTGCTTCTTATTTATTCGTTGACTGATTTTTTTTCCATCTGAGAGCTACATGAGGTTTACCTAGGTTCTACACGTAATTCAGACATTTTTACAAGAAAATTATTTATGCTAAATTGCTAATGTTTACAAAATTTATTCATAAATTACAAAAATGTTTCTCTTTCATTTCATCAATTTCAATTTTGTTTCCTCAATTTAAGTCAGCAATATAATTTACAACAGTGTAAACTGGACTGAAATAAAAAATTGTGTTAAATTTTGTTGCAAGATGCTTGATGAGCTCCACATCATTGTTGCCCTAGTTAGTCTTCCTTTGGTCTATAGTACATGTATACAATAGTGGAAGAGTAAGTGCTCTTCTTGATAGACTGGTAATTCTTTTCTCAAAAGGAATGTTCCATAGGAGGGAACATTCTCCTCTTGTGTGGGTTAGGATAAACCATTGTGCATTAGCTATATATCATTATAATGTTTAGAATCTTTTCTTTCAGAAGGGCTATTTGACTAAAATCTCATTTCTGGCGAGTTTTTGTGGGTTTGTAGTTCCTGGTCACGTATGTTTCGTAGATTTTCAAATCATTAGTGAGCTAAAAAAGGAACTGTGTTTTTAGTTTTGCCAGAACTGAATATCAGTCTTGGTAGTGTATTATATTTCATAACCCATTGACGGGTTTAAACCGATTTTGATCAAATTAATGTCCATGCACATTTTTTTACTTCATAAATATGATAATTTAAGTCTTTGGACATAAATGTATCCATTTCTTGCAATAAAACCAGAATTGAATTGAAATTGAATGAGATGCATTGCTAGACATGCTGCATCATCGTCAGTGCAAGAATGGCAATGCAAAGCTATCATATGCAAACAAGGAATTACATTATTATGAGCATGTGTTGAGCTGTGGGATGTATTATCATGATATGTAGTCAAGTGTGGTTGATACTAACTCTGATTAACAGATAATGTCACTTCCAGAATGAGATCTTGAGCACTTTATATGGATTAGAGTTTAGTTCGTTGAAAAATAATATTTCTTGAACATTTAATGAGCATAGTACAGCTGTGGTAGTTTAGTAGGTCGTTTGTGTTCATGATTATTACCTTTCTATCTCCAGCCAAAAATGCAATTCAAGGGCTTCTAAAGGTTGACCCTGCTCATCGTCTGACAGCGAGTGAACTCTTGGACCATCCCTGGATCACGGGTGACCGATCACGACCAATGAACAATGGACCTACTAATGTACTAGAGATGATGAAACAATGGAAGAATGACTTATTACTGGAGGATAAAGAAGAAGAGACAGCAGATAGTGCTGATGGAGGGAATGATGATTCAATGAATAACAATGTCAAAGAAAAAGATAAAGAGAAAGGAAAGATTAATCAGCAGTCAGGGTCATCAACAGCATCAAGGGTAAGTTGACAAGTATAGATAGATAGAGAGAGAAAGAGAGAGAGTGCAGATAATCCTGTTTATGACTGATGACGACCTTAATGGTCAAGTCCACCCCAGAAAATTTTTATTTTGATAAATGGAGAAATATCAAACTAGCAAAATGGTGAAAATTTCATCAAAATCGTATGTAAAATAAGAAAGTTATGACACTTTTTGTCGTAACTTTTTCTCATAAGTTTTGCTTATTTTCACAAAACAGTGATATGGACAACTCAAATGAGAAAATCGATGATGCCCATCACTCACTATTTCTTTTGTTTTTTTATTGTTTGAGTGATACATTATTTCTTGTTTTTATAGATTTGAGAATAATGACCAACTTTACTGAATCATGTAGTATCAAACAATGCTCATTCCACATGTTACGAAGGAATTAATAGTTGTTTCACTTGACAATGAGGAGAAAAATAGAATATTTCATATTTCATATAATAAAATACAAAAGATATAGTAAGTGGATGACGTCATCAGTCTCCTCTTTTGCATACTCACCAGGATGTGCAAATAACTGTTTTGTGAAATTAAGAAAACTTTGAATGTCGTAGCTTTATTTTACATCAGATTTTGTTGAAACTTTCAGTGTTATGATCATTGGATTTTACTTTTCTTATTCAAATCAACTTTTTCTTGGGTTGGACTTGTCCTTTAAGCACTAGGTAATATGCCTACAAACATGGAACATTGGCATATTCTCATAAACAGGTTGAAATATTAAAAACCAGTATGAAAGATGAGAAACAAACAAAAGGAATGTTTTCTGCACAATGTACATGTATTCTGTTCCTCTCTTTATTTCAAAGTACTAAATTCACTGTATTTCAAGACAGTATGAATGTTTTTATGTAACTGAAATGTAAAAACATACTTTGAGATGTCTAGTTTCAAAAAACCATTAAAGCCTACTGATTTCTAGCAACATTGCATGAATTAGAAATTGTTACGTACATTTATTTTTTTATGTACAACTTGGAAGTTAGCCAAATGTGAACAATAATTATTGTTTTCCTATATTTATCTATAGATGATAATAAGGAATCATATAATGACGTCTGTGACATCTTGAACGGTACATGTGCAATGGTATGATTGTTTGACATAGAGCCTCTCATTTGCTTGTGTTCAACAAGGTGTTGTACAATGATAATAATAATAATAAATGATTTTCATTTCTTCCAGCAATCCAAACAGTCTTCAGTCCAAACCAAGAAAACTTCAGGTGTATCAAGATCAAAATTAAGTGTAAGTAAAAACCCAATGCTATCAATAATTCATGGGCAATCTTTGTATTTCATTCATGACCAAGACCTTAATCAGGGGTTGAATAAAAAGCAAGTTATTTTTGTCTCTTACCTGCCGATAAATTATGTTGTTTTTCTTGTTCTTGAATTGTGATTCATCAAATCAAAACTAACAACTGGCATTTGTTGTAGCTCTCTGTAAGACTGGTGTATTTTCTATTCATCAGGAAAAAACCTGACCACAATGTTGTAAATAGGAATTATTTGTTCATATTTTTTGGAGATTGTAAACATTAATGTGTCCATGACCTTGCCAAAAGGATTTTGAAGCTAGAATCGAAGATTGAGCATAAAGAACTTGTGAAAGAGAAACAGAACTTTAGTTAGTGATATAATAAACACTATCACGAAGAAGACCTGGGGCCCATTTTATAAAACTGTTCGAAAGTTTCGAGTGACTTTACACACAACTGGTGATCATTACTTGTGCTAAATGATATCCCTATGTACCTGATTTAGCACCTAAGAATTAGTTTCAGTTGTGCTAAAAGGTGTGCGTAACTTTACAAACAGCTTTATGAAACATCACCCTGGTTGGTTTATACCATGCCACCCGTGAACGAGTTTGATGTTCTTGAGGAAGCTGGAAACTCTCTTCAAGCACAGTCTACAAGTGCAATATCCACTACTGACCAAATCAGACGATGTTAATTACATCACTGTCATCGCCTTTGTGAAGTTTCTGATACTGTCTTTGAACTTAGGGAAGGCAATGGCTCGAAGCTTTTACCGCTCTGTCAACAACCAAACAATTAAATGAATACTGAGAAAGACATCACCAATCCCGCATGACAGACCTAGATGTATCTGATGCTGTCCCCAGGAGAGGAAGAACTGCCGCCAATGTCTTTGAGTTCAGTGATATCTAGCCAACCTATTCGATGAGGGCATTGCAAAGTCATTTGAACGAGCTACCGTATGTAATAATTGAAGTTGACTCGATGATTAAAGCACATTGAGGGTTGAATCTTGAGCAGAAAATGTAAGGTTGTCTGTCACTCTAAACCAGGAGCAAAGGTGGCTTACATATCCCCAAGGAAGGCTACTGAAGATGTAAAGGCTAATGGAGATGTCATTTTACATGTTGGGTCAAACGATTTGTCAAACGAGATTGGAATTTCTTCTACTGCCGATGAAATCATTGCCCTGGCTGATGTGATTTCAACAAAGGGATTAGGAGTCTGCCTGTCTGGTATCATACACTACAGATGGGAATCGGTTTACCAGAGGCCTTGTGGATAAAGTAAATGAGCGTTTGAAGAGAGCTGCACGTTGTAGGAGTTGGAGTTTTTTTGACAATGATATAAGTGATAGGCATCTTGGCAGGGATGGAGTCCACATCAACAAGGCAGGGCAGGCTGTTCAACCTACGACGCTACATTGAGTGACATCGAAGGCAATTACCTACACCACAACAAAAGTCCTACACTGAATTTGTAGGATCATCTGCGCCAGATTTCAATACTCTTCCACTGACAAAAGTTAAACAGGGTTGGCCAGAGTATCTACGTCTTGTTATGGCAACATGCAGTTGAAATTTGAACCAGATAGTAGTTAACTCACTGATAAACTACTTGATTTAGAAAATGATCCATCCCAGCAATAAAACAAAGAACCATTAAACTTTCTCACTTAAAGTACATTTGTAGTTGGATATATAAGATTGAAGACTCTCTTATGACAGATTACTCTGCAACCGTAAGTCACTTTTCAACCAAACCTGGATGGTACATGAACATGTAGATGTAGTTAGGGGACCTGCATTATATGCTGCAGTCGAAGGTCATGACAAATGTTATTCCATCCCAGATATTTTGCAATGTACTTTTGATACAATTCTTTTGCATGTTCTCATAGATCACGATATTTATGGGCGAGACACAACTTCACTTACATGTATGCCTTGTCTTGACCGTAATGAAATAATACATCGTAATCAATCAGGTTTTTGTCCTTTTCGCTCAACTGCAACAGCTCTATTGGAGTTACATTAATTTAACCAGTGATCATTGAATATCGATAACAAATTAATAGGTGTTGCTTTTATTGATTTGAGGAAAGCACAATACCGTTGATCATGGTATTTTGTTACAAAAATTGAATGGTATTGGCTGTTCTGATAGCAGTGTCCAATGGTTTGTATCATACTAATCTAATCAAGAACAGACGATTTGTTTTAAAGGGACTACTTCAAATTTGTCAAAAGTGAGAATGGGAGTCCCACAAGGCTCCAACCTTGGGCCACTTCTTTTCTCGATAGTTTACCAAAACGTATTCATGATGGCGTTATTGATATGTATGCCGACGACACAACTCGTATGGTCAGCGGAACTAATGCTTTAGTAGAAGTAGAAGAAATGTATGAAAAGTGTATTTTTATGGGTAACTATAAACTGTCTAGTTCTTAATAACGCTGATAAGACGAATGTGATGCTTATTGGACCACAATCGATTCTCAGTGGAGTGGAAGATTTTTCTGTCACACCAAAGGGCAGTTGTCTGAAAAGATTTAAAGATGTCAAGTGCCTTGGTGTTTATTGATGAGTTGCGATGTACAGAACATGTGGAAAAGGTTATCAAAACTGCTCAAAAAAAATTAGTGTAATAAAGGGAGCAAGGAGTATGTTCCAACATGATCATCACAATTGATGGAGCTGTCATCAGTCCTACTGAGTCTATCAGAGATCTTGGTGTCATAGTAAATGATGCATTAGACTTGAGGGAACATATTCGTAAGGTCTGCAGAGTGGCATCCTTTTGGTATTTACAGAATTGGCAAACTTAGAAAGTATCTGAACCAGAGTGCCTTTTCAACTCATTTGTAACTTCACATTGGGATTATTACAACAGTTTAATAATTGTCAGCCTACCAGCCTCCCATCTTACCCCTCTTCAACCAGTTTGGACGTGCAGTGATGATGTATAAATCACTGCATGACATGGCACCAACATACAACATGTCAGCTCGCTACATGATCACTGTACAAGACATGCTGTTAAGGAACCTAAATGTAGGACAGATATGTACATGTACAAAGATAGTCATTCAATTTCAGGGATAATAGTATTTAATAGGGGTGTGAGAGTTCAGATATTTAGCTGATTTCAGATTTTTTTCAAATTTGATTTTCAGCTTGATTTGAGCTTATTTTTGGCTTTCCTCTGTACAAAAAGTGTGGGAGCTCGTTCTACAGTATGTCAGACTTTTTCAACACTCTTCAGCATTTTTCAGACTTTTTTTATTTGTGACCACTCACACCCCTGCTAGTCGATTTGACATTTTCCGAACCTAGAAATGTTCTTTCCGATGAAGTTTTTTTTTTATCCATGTTCCTATGGGGTCCTAGAACAAATTCAGCTTGGTTGCCCAAAGTTGCCGTTTGGGCAATTTTGCTAATTTGCATAAATCCAAAATGGCCGCTAGATGCCATCCTGAAAACCTAACTTTCGAACCCCTGTCCACAAAATGATGAGTAATGACTCGTTTTAGGGGTTTAGAGATGTGTAGAACAGATTTCTGTATCATTTTTGCAATATAAGTTCATCTTCAGGTCAAATCCAAGATGGTCACCATATTCCATCTTGAAAAATTGGCTTTTGTTCCCCTTGCCCCAGAATGACGAGTAATACCTCTATTTAGGGGTTTTGGGTGTGCAGAATCCATTTCTGCTTTCTATTTTGCAATATAATGTCATCTTCAGGTCAGATCCAAGATGGCCGCCATATGACGCCATCTTGAAATATAAATTGTTGAACCCTTTGCCCCAGAATCATGAATAATAACTATATTCATGAGTCATTTGGTATGTTGATTCAATTCATGCACTTATTTTGCACAAAGGATAATCTTCAGATCAAATCCAAGATAGCCGCCAACCGCCATCTTGAAAAATTACTGTCCGAGGCTTATGTCCGGGAATTTTTATCCTTTTTTATTTCTGTGCAACCATACTTTTACGGTGAAATGACTTTAAAATATTATTTGAATTAAAATTTTTCAAAAAAATTAGTTCACTTATTAACTTTCTTTATAATTATTATTGGACTTTTCCTCCTGACAAGAGCCATTGACTTGGTCAGCAGGAGTGCACTCTTTAGCCTCCTGCAGAAGGTAGGCTCCCCAAGACTGTTCCACGGTCAGGATTTTTCTCATTCGTGAAATGTTTTACGGAAACGATGTCGCCCCTGCCTCTCAAGAAGTGGGAATACAAGGCCTAGTCATGCATAACAGCTGCCTGTCCTGTGCATGTAAGGGGTTTGGATCATCCATCAGCCTTTGAGACAGTCAGAAATCCTGATAGACTCAAGGCACCGACTGTCCT
Organism: Lytechinus variegatus; assembly: GCF_018143015.1. Classification (NCBI taxonomy): domain Eukaryota; kingdom Metazoa; phylum Echinodermata; class Echinoidea; order Temnopleuroida; family Toxopneustidae; genus Lytechinus; species Lytechinus variegatus. The sequence goes on from NC_054758.1 coordinate 23,348,206, forward strand.
CCAGATATGTATATCAACAGCACACACTCGTCTGGTTGTGGTGAACTCCTCACCTATATCTTGGACCGACTATATATATATGTCTCTTGCCCCCTTTCACAGGACAAGCAGATAAGCATCAGGATTGTAAAATCTGTCACAGTCATGGCCAAGCTCCTGCACGGAAGTAAGTCCTGGAAAACGTACGCCGACCAAGAAAAGTGGCTAAACACCTTCCATGTCAGCTGCCTCGGACGTATCATGCACGTTAAATGGCAGGACAAAGTGAAAAATACAGAGGCCCTTCAGCGTACGTGCTGGCATCAAAAGCTTATTCTCGCTCCTTAGTCAAAGGCACCTCAGGTGGTTGGGGCATGTTTGCCGCATGAAACCTTGGCAAATCCCTTCTTGGATTCGCCAAGGTAAGGTGAGCTGTGTGATTGGTCGCACCCCATCGGTAGATCACACCTCTGTTAAAAAGACACCTGCAAACGTGACATAAAACTTGCCGGCATAAACACTAACAATTATGAAGGTGTAGATGATAGTCGCCATTCTATGGAGAGCTAATTAGTACAGGGGTCAAGACGTCAGAAAATAATCGGAATGCTAAATTGGCAGACCAAAGGCCTTGGAGGAAGGCTAGGACAGCATCTCTATATAAACGTGTCTCAGCGCCATTCTCCTTCATGTGTAAAAATTTGCTCTAGAGACTGCCACTCTAGAGTGGAGCTCTATAGTCACTCTCGAAAATGTAAGGCCTAGCGCTATACCATCGTCTTTTAAGGCAAACTGATGCCCATCATTGGAAACATTGATTTAGGAAAAATATTGATAAAACACTTTCAAATTCAAATAAGACCCTAAAAGCCTCTTCAGTACAAAGGTATGGATTTAAAAAAATAAAAATAGACTCGAAATGGATCATAGCCCAAACCTAAAGAGGATTCATTCTAAGTTGAGCAATTAATGTTCAAATCTGACATCTAAGGTGTAACTTCACCTTGACCTTGAACTTGAGAATTAATAAAAGAAATGAGCATTCTTACTGAAATTCCTTTACATTACTTCTAACACGTATATAAGCCTCGTACTATAATTTTTCAAGATGGCGGTTGGCGGCCATCTTGGATTTGATCTTAAGATTATCCTTTGTGCAAAATAACTGCATGAATTGAATCAACATACCAAATGACTCATGAATAGAGTTATTATTCATGATTCTGGGGCAAAAGGTTCAACAATTGATATTTCAAGATGGCGTCATATGGCGGCCATCTTGGATTTGACCTGAAGATGACATTATATTGCAAAATAGAAAGCAGAAATGGATTCTGCACACCCCAAAACCTATAAATAGAGGTATTACTCGTCATTCTGGGGCAAGGGGAACAAAAGTCCATTTTTCAAGATGGAATATGGCGGCCATCTTGGATTTGACCTGAAGATGAACTTATATTGCAAAAATGATTACAGAAATCGGTTCTACACATCTCTAAACCCCTAAAACGAGTCATTACTCATCATTTTGTGGACAGGGGTTCAAAAGTTAGGTTTTCAAGATTGCATCTGGCGGCCATTTTGGATTTATGCAAATTAGCAAAATTGCCCAAACGGCAACTTTGGGCAACCAAGCTGAATTTGTTCTAGGACCCCATACGAACACGAAGCAAGAAAAAAACTTCATCGGAAATAACATTTCTAGGTTGGTGTATTGAGCCTATGAGACTGTCAAATCGACTATGCAGTATGGGACCAACTTGAAAGTTCTATTGAAATGTCACTTACTTAAATACAATATGAAAGGTTTGTTATCTGCAGTTGAGGTTTAAATTAATTCCAAGGATATATATAAGCATATCTATATTTCAGAGAAATCATATGCATATCTTATTTTTAGACATGGTCCTTGTCAATGTATGAATTTTCAGCAATCTTGTGAGCAATCAAAATGTAGTGAAAAATGTGTAAATAGGTACATGTATATAGAAAACATTGGTATCAGTGTTAACTGGTTATCATTCTCTCGCTTTTGATGTTTGGTAATAATATCTATTTTGTTCTAATTTAATGTTAAGTTATTTTATGCTCTCCCTTAAAAATCTAAGTTCACAAATTTGATTCAAATGATCAAAGTTAATTATCAAATGAACATAATTTCCAAGGATGCCAATAATTTTGTTACATGTTTACATACATTTTGTGCTTGTATGTATATATTGTATTTATATCTTGTTCAATTCTTGCCTTTTATTTTCATTATTAATATTATTTGTTGATCTTAAGTTAACAGGGCCACATGGAAGACCACCAAATTTGTAATATGCGGCACCTTGTATAAATATCAGAAACAAATACTTTGTTTGTGTGTATTCTCTCCAGTTTGTTATTAGAATGACATCTATTCATATTTGACACTCAAATTCAAACTTTCTTAATACAGCCTACTGAAGGTACATCATCCAGAACTTCCCGAAGCAGTGGACTCTCTGTTCCTTCTGCAACAAATGCCAAATTGGCAACAACGCCCCGAAGTCGGACTACAGCACCAAGCAAATCACCGCATAGGACTGTCGGAGGCTCAAGGACAAAACCAACCTCACCAAAAGGTGGTGGGGGAAATGCAGGACGTGGTGCAAAAAAGAAAGGTTCAGGTATCAGCTGAGAACAAGCCTATGGGGTCAGGGGTCAAGTATAAATATTATCAAGAGTTTTATATTGATCATGTATTTAATAATGCAAGTTTTGTTTGTGTGTGTACAGAAATAAAGAAGCCATTTTCTCTCTTCGTCAGCGATGATCTATTTACAGCTCTATGCATGTTCAAGTTACATTTGGTGATTATTGCCAAGTTTGATTTTGGGGGGGGATTTTCGATAATATAATTTAATATTTTTAGTTGGTGGTAATGCCAATAGTAGATACCTGGAAATGTAGTGAGAGGACAAAATTCTCAGGTACATATATGTACTGTGACGTGAATACTTATTGAATTCCAGCGATTTTAATTATGCCTCTACCATAAGAAATTTAAAGGGAATCAGGAATCACTCTGGTGGTGGGTTGGGCAGTTAATTTGTGTCAAATGAGAATCAAACAACTTCATCAATTGTTAATTGAATTGTTGTAACATTTTGCACACATATTGATCTCGAGGTAAAGATATGCATGATTGGGTAAAAATATTGCAATTTGAACTACTTCCAGTTTTTGACAGGTGCTCTTGAAATTTGACATAAAGATGGGCAAGAACTATTTTCCCCATATTTTGGAAATTGTGTTGCCATGGTAACAGCATGAGGTAGGATATTCATCCTCTTCAGTGACATTTCTGGTTTTGGTGAGATTTTATGTGAATTAAAGGCATTATTACTTATACAAATTGGTTGAATTATTTAAAGGAGTAAATTCAGATGTTTGAGTTGTTTAACATGTGTACTATTTTAATTCTCTGTTAATTACAAACCACAAAGAGGAATTATTCATGAGTAGTCAATTGCCTTTACTCATATAATTGGTATTTTTTGGATACCATTTAAAGAAAATTATAGGAGATTATTGCCAAAAATTATTGTGATTTTTATTAAAACTGACCAAGTATTTTGTTGTATGAAACTGTATATGAATGACTTTTTACTTTGAACTACAAATAAAAGACTGGTCCCCCTTTCAACTTGTAGGGCTGGTTGAAGTAACAATTGTGTTTAACACAACTCAAACACAACTTGATTCTAGGATTTTCATTTTAATGCAACTCTTTCTGCATTGGGATGTATATTTTAGGGTCAAACAATCAACCAACTATGAAGTTATTAACATGTAGTTCACTTCATATTAATACTTTCTAACCCTATGTTTGAATTATTATTTTTTAGGATATGTTTTGGAAGACTAGGGCTTTATTTTATGTTTCTGATACTAATGCGATATAGAACAATATTTTATTTAATTTTGATGAGTGTATAAATATGTGCTATATTTCATTTGATGTGGAGTGAAAAGACACAACCTAAATATTTATACAAAGTAATATAAAATTGATTTTATTTTTTTCACTTTATATGAGATTTGTTACCATAATTGTCACAGTGAAAAAGGCTTTGTTTTGCAGAATGGATGTGTTTGTTGCCTTTCATTCTATAAAATGTATTGCCTTGAGTGTACATAACGGTATGTGGAATGCCATTCTTTAAAACTTTATCAAACTGAAATGAGTGGTATTCTGATTTCACCTCTGAAGGAACACTTCAATTGCCTATACCTTGATGTTCATTAATCCAAAACAAACAAGGGTTTGTTAATCCCAACATTTGTGGTGTTATTCTGAAGGTTCATTAATACGAGAACAAAATATGGTTCATTATTTGGAAAGTTTGTTAGTCCAAAAATGAAATTAGGTTCATTATTTCATTTTCGTCTAAAAATGAAACAAGGTTTGTTAATTTAAAAATGAAATAAGGTTCGGTAATAAACAAAAAAATGAAATAATCTGTGGCGAAACCGGGAAAACGGTAAGGCCAAGTGTGATGGGAAGGGGGGGGGTAGAAACACTGTTTCATTTTCAATTGTTATGAGGCAATGTCATGGCGGAACATATTTTCCTTTGGGGGGCAAAGCCAAAAAGAGGGACACTTATGTATCATAATGGGCTTTTGGTGATATTTTCACTATGATATTACAGTCCTTAAATTTGTCAGTTTGGCCTTAAAATACCTCTGTGTGATGTCATTGTATGTATTGTAGTAATGAAGTTGAGCAAAGCCTTTTTGAAGTGATTTCTGATTGTTATTATATATTTTAGTCTTTTTTTATGCGATTTAGAAAAGAAATCAAATCTGAAATTCTGAAATTTACTTTTTGGTCAATTATGGGGCTAAAAGTAATTAGGCCATACTGTTAAAAGGGCATCTTACGCAAGATGTTGCGAGCCCTACTCGCAAGCTCAAACTCTTGGACATAAATAAATTAAAGTTAAACACTCCGAGCATTTCTCGTAAGTTTGAAAAAGATGTGTATCTAACTAAAGAATTAATGCGAGCTGAAAATGTAGGATATTCCAACATAAAAACTGGAAATTCAGAGCATTTTTATAACTAGACATGAAAGGGTAAGTACCCTACTACAGAGGCGATTCGCACCAAAACAATGTGATTTTCTTACCTGAAATGTATTTTTTACTTCAAAAAGAGTATTTAATTGCAAAAAGAGCACATTTCAATTTGAAAAAGGGCAGTTTCCCTTTATTAAAAGGCATTTCTCCCTTCGGATATTTTTTTATCATAAGCAGCACAAGCTGTTAAAAATGACACCCCTTATCTGGAGGTTATTCACATGTGACCAACACACAGACCCCAACATCCTTAATCCATTCGCTCGATCAGGCAGCAATTGCTCAGAGAAAATTGAAATTGTGATGTTTGATCCAAGCACCATTTCTTGATGGAATACATGCTTTGACCCCACCATACACATCTATCATCCTCCGTTACTGCATAATGTCCTGTTATTTTTGTATGACAACACTGTTTTTGTTCCTAAAATAAATGAATTTCATTTTCGGAAAAATGAATGTTATCTTGTTTTTTGGACTAAAAAAAACTTTTGGACTAATGAATCTTATTTCGTTTTCGTACTGATGAACCATGGGCATTACGAATGTTATTTTGTTTTTGGACAAACAAACCTTTGGATTAACAAACTTTCAGAATAACGAACCTTCGGAATTACAAATCTTCAGAATTACAAATGTTACTCTGTTTTCCCATTGCCATGGTTGAGTTAACTCTTGGTTTACTGTTTAACCCTCGGTCAATCTTATGTAAACCACACTTTTGTTAAGTTGTCAACTTATTCATTGTGAATATCCAGTCTTTAATACTGAAAAAAAGTAAACAAAAACAATTTACTGTGTCATGAAATGAGAATAAGAAATACAAACATGCCATAAGATTATATGGTACATTATCATGGAAGAAATCCAGCAAAGTTTATAAGGTTCTACTTTAGACTGGGATTAAACCATTTGTTGGTTATTAGAATACCACTCTATGAGTTTATTACATCAATGAATTGCTATATGATAACTTTGAAAATAACTTTCATCAAGATATGTCATGCAATATGTCATTTGACAGTCTTTAGGCCTAATTTATGGATACATTTGAAATGGCAGTACTTACCGGTATTCTGATTTTTTTTTCTCTCACTCTTCACTGAGAATATTTAATTTGCATGCTACAGGGTGTTTAATAGCCAGATGATTGTGTGCTTCTTACCCATTCCATCTTACAAGAGGCCTGCAGCTATGGAGGATCATTCTAATAATCCTATAGGTATTCTGTCTTGTAAGGAAAAGAATGTTCTAAATGACCTACATGTAGTTTTAATAGAAATAATAGAAGTAGACCTCATGGTAGTCATAGTAATAGTAGGGGTAGTTGTAGTAGTAGTAGTAGTAGTAGGAGTATTGTTATGTCATTGTTGGGTTATTGGAATCTATATAATAAGTGAAATGCCTCTGGCAGTCTTGCCTGCATTATGTGATTCGATATAGCAGCATTGCTGACTTTGAAAGCAGCTTTGCTGACTTTGAAAGTAGCTAGTGAATAATTATTCACAAAACAAAATATATTATAAAATACTATGTCGATTGACCCAAAATAACCTTTGACCATGATCATGTGACCTAAGACATGTGCAAAACAATCATTCACACTTGATTACCCTTATGTAGCTATGTTTCCTGAAATAGATCCCTAAACTTAATTAGTATGATGCTAATTCAACATATACCCCCAACACTGCCAAAGTTCATTGACCTTAAAAGGCTTAAATGGCCTTTGATCTTGGTCATGTGACCTGAAATTTGCACAGGATACTCAAGGATATATGGTTGCTGTTGCGTCCAAGTTGCATACCAGATCCTAAACTTTTAAAGTTATGACAATTCCACAAATACCCTTAACATTACCAAAGTTTTTTTTGTACCTTAAATGTCCTTAGACCTTCAACACTTGACCTGAAACTCACAAAGGATTTTCAGGGATACTTGATTGCTCTATGTCCAGGTGTTTCATGAATTAGATCCATAAAATTTCAAATTTATGATAACAATTCCACAGATACATGGCCAAAGTTCATTGACCCTAGTAGTGACCTTTGACCTTGGTCATTCGACCTTAACTTCAGGGAAGATGTTCAGTAATACTTATTACCCTTATGTCAAAAGTTTATGAACTAAGTCCATATACTTTGTAAGTTACGATGACATTTCAAAAACTTAACCTTGGTTAAGATTTCAATGTTGATGACGCCACCGTCGAGAGAGCAGAGTCTATAGTCTTGCTCTGCAGACTGCAGACGAGACAAAAAAATTATAATTATGAAGACAGCTCTTAAAAAGCTTGTTTTAGAATTATGTAATGTTGGCAGTTATTGTCTGAAAACAATCTCTTAATTCCTAACAAGAGCCCTGTCATACATGAAACTCACGTTTCGCTTCTTCTCAGCTGGTTCCATTTTTTAGAGGGGATACGAGGCCAATACTTGCATCATATGTGCTTTCTAACCAAATATTTCATCTATTTTCTGGAGACTATAAATGATGATTATTTCCAGCATTCACTTTTTGTCTTGCCTGCATAGCAAAATGTGACTATAGGCGTCGCTTTTTCGGCGGCGGCGAAGTCAGCATGAAATCTTAACCAAGGTTAAGTTTTTCAAAATGTCATCATAAATTAGAAAGTATATGGAACTAGTTCATGAAACCTGGACATAAGAATAATCAAGTATTCTTGATTATCATCTATATAGAGTGAGTGTTTTAGCGATACTTCAAAAACATGAATTTTGGTCTCATCAATTGCCCATGCAGTTATCAGTGCGTATCCCTAAAAAGGATTGAAATCCTACAAATATCCCATAGGCTCGTCTACAAAATTTGCCATTGAGTATGAGACCATATCCAACAGTCTAGTGCGCATGTATGAGTGCCTGAAATATACAACGCGTACAACAATGAAAGCAAAGCGATATGCAGTATAGATCACAAATACGCTCAATGATGTCATAATGAACTACATGAAAGTTGCATGAGCTAAATTGATCCTATGAAGTGATGATGCCATGATGATATGTGAAATTAATTGTTAAATCTAATTTCTTTCTCTTTTTTGGGGGGGGGTTGGGATAAATGATATTTATATTGGATGGCTTTATTTCATGAAATACCAGAAATATTCCCCTTGTTAGGGCCAATATTCCACTCATCTGCAATTATTGGAATGTTTTCCGAAGCTCTTGAAATATTTCTAGTATTCCATTCTGATCCATCCAATAAACATCCTGCCTGAGTTTTAGGTCACATGACAAAGGTCAAATGCCATTTAGGGTCAACAAACTTTGGTATGTTTGGGGTAATTGTTGATTTGCCATCATAACTGAAAATTTATGGATCTACTTCATGAAACTTAGACATAAAAGGAATAAAGTATCATTGAATATCCTCGAGTTTAAGGTCACATGACCATGGTCAGAACTCATATAAGGTCATTGAAATTTGGTCATGTCAGGGGTTTAGTGGAATTGCTATCATAATTGAAAGTTCATCATGAAACAAGGACGATAGTGTTATCAAGTATCACTTATTGTTTGCATGAGTCTGAGGTCACATGATCAAGGTCAAAGGCCATTAATGGTAAATGAATATATAGTGTTTTATTATCATATGAATGGTGTTTTTTTGTGAATCATTGTTCAATAGTCGTTTTCAAAGTCAGCACTGCTGCTATATTGAATCAAGAATGCAGGCGAGACTGCCAGATGCATTCCACTTGTTCCCATTCTATTGCCATATTTTTTCATACTTTTAAATAGTATTCGTTTTTATGTTACATAACTTGTGTGTGGTATTTGATCATTGAAAGGTCCATGGATATAAATTCTGAATTTGCTACTAATATTTTGTTACCTTATTTTTATTTGCTTTCATATTTCATGTACAACTGATAATAACTTTGGGCAGGATTCAACATCAAATCACTGATTCACCTGCTAACACAATCATAATGCAATCCTTTATAGGAGTGAATTGTTACAAGGCAATTGTTCATTCTGACACACAGTATTCTCTGGGCCATACATTCTGTCTATCAGCTATGTGCTCTCTCTATGGTCAATCTGGAAAACATGTCACCTTTTTAGGATAGTTAACTCCTTTCATTTTATCTGAAATGTCAATAGCAAATTCGTCTACTTTCTACACAGTTGATCATTCTCTTCAAACCTAAAAGGACTGCTCCTCCCCCAGGAACTAAGAGGTTTTAGGTGTTTTTTTATGTTGGTTTTTTTTTTTGCTTCTGGTGCAACATTTAGACCAAATCTGTGACACCACAGGTCTTTTTACTAGCCAATTTAATGCTGAAAAAACTCAATTATTTGATTTTTTTTGCCCAACGATGAAAATTTATACAAGTGTTTTTTGTTGGTTTAGACACCAAAATTGCGTCTCCCAGGCCGATATGAAATGAGCCATGTCCTTTTTAAGTATTAGCAGCCATTTTAGAGTAAATTTTTGGAATCCATTGCAGACTTTTGCATATACCAGACCACTGACTTTCCTTGTGACTTGTCCCAATGTATTATTTGACCCATTTAACCATGGTATAGAAAAAAAAAACTATATTTCTGGATATTGAGCAAACTATGTCTGTTTTTTTTTTTAAATAACAACAGCAATTTTAGACTCCATTTTTGGAAGCCATTTTGTATTTTTCAAAATACCAGAACACTTATTGTCCTTGTCACTTGTCCCAATGTCTTATTTGAAAACAAGGTCTAGTCATCAAAATCATTATGTCCTAGGCAGGTATAAAATGACCATATCCATTTTAATTATCAATAGCCATTTTAAACTTAATTTTTGGAAGCCATCTTGGATTTTTGGACACACTAGACCACTTGCTGTCCTTGTTACTTTTTCTGATGTACTACTTCACCATTAAAACAATTGAATAGAAACCAAATTAAAGCCACTTAAAGGTATTGTTTAACTTTGTGAGCAGCCGATTTAAAAAATTCTCAAACCAAGATGAAACATGTGTCCAAGTGCATGTATTAGAACTAAAAAAAACCCTGAAAACAACCATTATTGAGAATGAAAAGCTAAAACTACAAGGCAAACCCCGAGTTTGTAAATAGGCGTCTTATACACGCCTAAATAATACGCATAAATGTATGGGATGAAATTGAGATGTTGTCTACGATCACTTTATATTTCAATTTTTGAAGCACTAAATAATTATTTTCGAATGCAATTTTCTGGGCTTCATTTTTGTAACATATCACAGACACAGGTGACAAGTGTGACCTTCTAGCTCAGATTTTTTAAAAAAGTCAAACCAATGTTAACCATTCACTTTAATAAAGCAATAGATGAATTGTGGATTTTTTAACCTACAGCAGACATTTTGGGCGCCATCTTGGATATTCTTGGTACCCTGGAGTGCTAATATTCACTCTTGTATCAATAAATTCGTTTAGCCACTGAACCATGGAATATGAACCAAATTAGGATTCTAGGGTGGATAATGAGTACTATCCATTTTCAGTGAATGGCGGCAATCTTGGACGCCATCTTGAAAATAACTACTTTCCCGTATGCGGATTTTGGTCGACTTTTAGTATCTTATTCCTGAGTTCAAATACTGCCAGGAACAGTTGCAAAATCAGTTGTTGCAATTTGTTCCGGGTCAAATATTGCCCTGTTTAGTACAACTAATTTTAATATAGTACCAAGCCAAAAGAAATGGCCTGTAATATGCTGAAGATCAAGTCTGATGAATTCCCATGAAACGTCAGCAATACATCTGATGCCTATTTGCTTCAAAGCAGCCACCGCCTATACACGTGGGTCTTGTTTTCTTTTTTATTGATAAATGTCTGGTGGCAGTTGTTTTATGTTTCATAAAACCCTCACCAAATCCTGGTCAATAAAAAGAAATCTTAACTTATTTAGATCATTTTTCCAACCACTGTGTTTTCAGTCCTACATGTTAATGATAGTGAACTTATGTCTGGTCCAGTTTTTGAGCACTTTGATTCATATAAGTATAATCTCTTAAAATTGTAAGTCCACCTGTTTGAATAAAAACATAAAAATGAGAGAAACACATCAAACTACAAGTTCATCTTAGAATAACAAGTTTATTTGGTTTTGTGACAGCTACTCCCCACATGCAATTGAATATAATATTTTTCCATTTTCTTTGATATAATTCATGATGATTAGGTAATGGTTGATTAAGTGGGAGCATTATGATATTTTTTGTTATTGCTTTAGGACAGTTCGGCAATGGCCACAATGCTCTGTAATTCATATGTATAATTTTGTTTTCAATAATATTTATTATCATTTGATAAAATAAGGGGGGTGTTGCAAGAAAATATTTGCAATCAAGTGCAAATATTCTGTTGTAATAGATCAATTTTATTTTAAGCAAATCAGATTACACAGCTTGTTTCAAGAAGCAGATTAGCAATCATTCTAAATTTATGCTTGATTTAGGGACCGAAAATAGACATGCAATTGATCACAAATTTCTTGCAACACCCCAATATTCTTCTGTACTCCGTCCATTTTTTGATGTGCCATTTTATACATGTATGTAGGATTTTTAGTCACAGAATAAATATGAATTAAGGAAATTATTCAGATTTTTGTGAAAAGCCATACTGAACTAATTGAATTTGTTTGTATAATTATTGGAGTATTTATGAGTAGATTTTCCTTGTAGATATTGACATTACACAGAAGGGTCTTTGCTGTAGGTTTAGGGTAATTTGTGTGAGGTAGTACATAGTACAATACATTATTGATAATGTTACACACTGCTATTGTAATAGACTTGTTTACCAACATAATCCCAAATCTATCTATGCTTTAATTAAAAAAGATTTTTGTTAAGCCCGTACAGAAACATTTATAGTGTTAACAGTTCGCTAACAAAGGACCTGTTACAACCGGTAATGTGGCATTGATGCCTAATGTTATTACAACACATAAATGTTTTGACTTCACAATTCAAAAGATGCATGGGCCTACTATTAGCGCTCTATTAGGCTAACAACGTTTCTGTGTGGCTAGCTCTGGGAGATTATCAGATAGTCCAGGTTATAATTATAATTTTACACAGAAAAGGGGCGGATGCAGTTTTCTTCTAAGAATCCCAGCCAAATTACTTACCCCCAATAAATAGTAACAAATTGTAGGAAATTTATTTGTATATCATATGGCACTAATTTTGTGGCAATTGAAGTTTTATGTCAAAATATATGTATGAAAATTCAAGTGTTCTGAAAATTTGACGGCTATTTTGAAAAAAAAAACGCCCTCACAGGTTGACTTTTAGGATACAGCCTGGTTACCTCATTTATTCATATTCAGCGTGAAAAACTGGTATGGAAACACTATATGACCCCTTTTCTGTCTGGCACCTTTTCCTAGGAAAGAAACTTTCATAAATCTTCACATTATATGGTTTCTGCCCATAGATGGGGCTATAGTTTTTGTAGCATTGCAAGTTAGGCACACTTTTATCCTCATTGATCAATATTAGAAAAAAATATATATGATATAGGGTATAAATTATAATTGGAATGTTTTACAGTCAGGGTATTCAAACTGTCTTATTTGACCCCAAATGTTTGTTTTTGCTCATTTGTTTAAAACAATTGAAATGATATTTCTTTAATATTTTCAGGCATTAGGTCACCCAACTATTTTAATAAGAATGAACACTTTTCAATAGACATTATGTCAGTTATCTAATTTTTCAGAGAGGACACTTTTGGACAGCAATGGACATCTCTCTATAATGTGTATACTGTTTGAAAAATAAATAAATGTGGGCAAAGTGATAATTCATTGGATAAATACATCTCTTCATTTCCTTCAGCAAGACCAGGTAGGATTATTTCCTTGAATGCACTTAGCGCTGAAAGGCAGCTCGAGCTAAAGCTGGAGTAATAATAATAAAAAAACAATGCGCCTCGAAATTGATTATTAGATGGTGCTATATAAATGCCTTTAACTATTATCATCTCTTATAAACAAAACAAAAAAATATTGAATATGTTTAAAAATACCAAATTCAGAAAGGATGTTTTGGGGCAGATCCAGCGCCCTTTTTTTGGTTAAATAGCAACAAAAATTCAAATTGTCAGTACGAATTTGATTTTTTTTCAATATTTGAATTTCAATAATCCATTCTGAATGGTAAAATAAATACCTAATAAAGTAATGGTATTTTCCCATAATATTTTTTCCTAATGCAGGCTGCTCTAACAGTGTCCTCACGATGGCAAGCTGTTATATATGATTTTGATATTTCAATAAACATTTTTCATTTTATGATGCACAGAAAGCTTTTTTTAAAGGATACCCTGATTGTAAATTAACCCAAAATTCCATTCTCTAATCATATACTCTTTCATAATTAGGTTTTTTGTTGAAGCCTTCTGTATGATTGTAGTTTACTTTGATTATTGTTTTCAGCAATGTATTTCCTTTTTTCATGCTGTTAATTGACCAAAATTATGATTTTTTATTTTCTTTAACAGGACAAGTAATAAATTAACTTGCTGTACTAAAAATTGTGATTCCCCTCATTGAATACAGGGGTTGATTTTTTAATGATTATTTGGATGTGTTGTGATTAACATATGGGTGAATGGGAGTCTGTATTACGTTGTGTGTGTCAAACCAGTAACAGTATGGCGCTTCTTATGTGTGGTAAATGACACAACAGAAGATTTCATGTCATGTTTTTACCCAACTGTTTTACTGAACACTCTACATAAATCACACAACAGAAGAATTCATGTCATGATTTTACCCAACTGTTTAACGAACACTCTACATAAATAGACATGAGATACCAATAGTATAGTGTCTTATTTTTCAACATGATTTGAAGTATGTATGGAACTTGACTAGATATCTTGCATTATATTAAAACAAAATTTATTTACATAAATCTATGATTTATTTTCTCGCTGTACAGAAGAGATAAAGATGAACATTCTCAACATACTTGATACAAGCTGCCGTATTGTGAACAAATTGTTAGTCACACCAATTTTCAATGTCTGATCAATCTTTTGAAAATTGCTATATAGGTTTGAAAATATTTGGTTAAACTTTGTTTGAAAATAAAGAATAGCCTCTCATTTGATAATGTAAATCACATTTAATAAAATTTATACAGGTTGTTTGATTTTATCAAGGAATAGTATGGTTAACTGTGATTTTGTGTGTTAAGCTAATTGTGTATTGACTTGCTAATTTTGTCAATTTATGTGGAGGGTTCACCAGAATTGATTACATTATGATATATATATTTGTAGAAAATAACTTTGCATTATGTTACTAAATGAATAAAAAAGGAAGAAACTAGTGTAATAAAGATTTGAGATATAAAAATCAAATTTGTGTATTTTCTTCCAGTACTGTAATATGAATGTGTCTTTAGTCAGGTAATGTCCGCCCGCCGCCCGGCATAGGAATCACATGCTGATTTTTTTCTTCAATAAATTGCCTTTATTTCATTTATGAATTATATAAAGAAACACATTCTTTGAATGATTTATAGGACATTATAGTCCGGCAGCCCAGGAGGTTTATTCAACCGAAAGCCGGACAAGCAAATGACCCCATAGCTGGATGGTAGGGACCCTGAAGTTTACAAAAATGCATTGCTTCCGGGTTCTATGCGTGGTCTTCCCTCCGAAATGACGTAATATATGACGTCACTACAAAATGGCCCTATTTTACCATTTTGCAGACATTTTACACATAGCATGAAGTCAAGGGAGAATATCTCAGCCAAATCATGCTTGTTTTGTATGAAACTTTCACAATATATTGTTCAAGTAGTGTACAACAAATATGCGAAATTTCACGAACAGAAATTATTGTTTACATATGCAAATTACGTAATGAAATTTGCATATCATTAGTTTTGGAGATTTCTCGCATAAAAAATTGTCAAAAATCGATTCACAAATTTATTTTCGTTTTTAGTGTACTTTATTTGATATTTTTTCTCTCAAGCATAATATCATTGTCTTAATCTATATTTCTACTTTAAGAAAATATATGTCAGTAATTGAAAAAGACATAATAGACTGTGATTTCAGCCCCCTTTCCAATATGGTGCGCACATAGAAATCGTGCGTTTTGGGCCTATTTTCACCATATGGCTGAGTTGTGCGAACGATATGCCTACTTTATTGATGTTTCCTGCATTTTGCATGATATTAAATCTTCCAAACAACATATTTTCCTCTTCATTATGTCTCTGGTGATAAATCAATGATTTCAGCAAAAATTGATTGCCCACTGGGCAGTCTATAGGCTACGTTTTCAGCCTAGTTTTCAACAACGAACCTATACCATGTATGACTGCATCGTTGTAGTCGAGTCGGATAAGGGGGTTCCTATGTACCATCAAAACATTTTTCACTCAGCGTTTTGGTATTTGCCTAAAGTGTCTAGTTAATGAATCTTGATGTTCCCTTCCCAAAATCGTGTCCAACGGAGTTCAAAATTGATATCTTTGGCGGCCCTCTTGGACTTTTTTTAATAAAAATCTTTTTTTTTTTTCATTTTTTATTGCACAAAGTCTGACAATGGGAAATTTTAAATCAATACGCATTTCACTAGGATTTGGATAGTAGAAATCGGTTGAAATTGTTTTCTGAATAGTCCGGTTAATATATTTAAAAAAAAAGAATTAATCATAAATTTTGAACCAAAATGTTCATGTGCATTGACATCTATCTGTTTTTATCTTGCATCCGATCGCCTTTGTTGATGTGCCTAACATGCAGAAATGCATATAACGTACTTAGCGATCGATAGAAAGGTATGTATTATTTGTATCATGTGTATGAGGGTAAAAGGCGTTTTTACACAAAGCAATTTTTATAATAATTAAATCTCTTGAAAAAGATAGAAGTTCAAGCATTGCTCTGCATTTTCATTTTGCATGCAATTACTCTCGGGCACCTTAAAGCATAGTCCCACAAGAACCAGTAAAATGTTACATACAGTACCATACCATTATCCATAGCTTGACTATTATGATATCGTGCTTTTCGGAGCCCCCAATGTGGTAAAATTTTGTTTTGAGTATGTAATTTTTTCCTTTAAATCACTTAGAGAAAAAAAAGAGTAGGCTTTTCTCTATCAGCTACATATAAAGAAGTTGGGGCATAGCAAAGCCTACCCCTCAGGGGGCTGCCAAAGTCACCCAATCTTTTTTTTTTCGTATCTTGCCAATTTCTCGGAAAATTCGTCATTTTGAGGCAAACAATGTTTCTGCCTTGCGGTAAAGCCCTTGTTTTTGTTTTGTAACCACATAAAGATGACAAAGTAGGATCTTCTTTATCAGTTACATATGTCTATTTTCATTCTTTATTGTAAAAAATGCAATGTTTGAGCCCCCATTCAGACAAAAGGGCATTTCTGCTATAAACGGTAGTAAAGCTAGGTTTGATTTTGGAAACCACTTGGAAATTAAAGAAGAGGCATTTTTTTTATCAGCTACATGTAAAAAAAAGTGCTGGCACATCGACTGCTACCTTCTTCAGAGGCTCCAAGATTGGCAGATTTTCCCCATATTGGAAAAAAATATGGAAAAGGGGTGGGTGACTTTCGGAACCCCCGAAGGGGATATACTTTGCTGTGCAACCACTTATTAGCAGCAGATTGAAGAAATTCTACTCCTTTAATTCCACGTAGTTTCAAAAGAATGAAACTGGCTTCACCATATAGCAGACACACTTTTTGCCTGAATGGGGGCTCGAAAATAGCACATTTTCCCATAAACAGGTAAAGTATGGAAAAAGGGTAGGTGATTTCGGCGACCCCCTAAGGGGGTATGTTCCAATATGCCAACACCTCTTTATATGTAACAGATAGAGGAAACTCTACTCTTTCGTCTGCATATAGTTTAAAAGCAATAAGAGTAGTTTTACTACATAACAGAAACACCTTTTGCCTCAATGGGGGCTCGAAAATAGCATATTTTCCCATAAATAGTTAAAATATGAAATAGGGTAGGTGATTTTGATGACCCCCTAAGGGGGTATGTTCCAATATGCCAACACCTCTTTATATGTAGCAGATAGAGGAAACTCTACTCTTTCGTCTCCATATAGTTTAAAAGCAATAAGAGTGGTTTTACTACATAGCAGAAACACCTTTTGCCTCAATGGGGGCTCGAAAATAGCATATTTTCCCATAAATAGTTAAAATATGAAATAGGGTAGGTGATTTTGATGACCCCCTAAGGGGGTATGTTCCAATATGCCAACACCTCTTTATATGTAGCAGATAGAGGAAACTCTACTCTTTCGTCTGCATATAGTTTAAAAGCAATAAGAATAGTTTTACTACATAACAGAAACACATTTTGCCTCATTGGGGGCTCGAAAATGGCATATTTTCCCATGAATAGGTAAAATATGAAATAGGGTAGGTGATTTTGGCGACCCCCTAAGGGGGTATGTTCCAATATGCCAACACCTCTTTATATGTAGCAGATAGAGGAAACTCTACTCTTTCGTCTCCATATAGTTTAAAAGCAATAAGAGTGGTTTTACTACATAGCAGAAACACCTTTTGCCTCAATGGGGGCTCGAAAATAGCATATTTTCCCATAAATAATTAAAATATGAAATAGGGTAGGTGATTTTGGTGACCCCCTGTCACAATGCGACTGTAAGTCTATTTAGTGTTAACCCCTAGTAACCATTCAGCTTGTATATAATAAAAGGAATTTGGGTGGTTGACTCTTGTCATAGTCCCAGAGTCAATCAACTGTATCTTTAAGTAAGTGATCAAACCCGCTGGGGTGTAAGGATTAGAATTTTACTTTGACTTCTTGACAATCTTAGGTCATGAGCATTGGGTCATTTAACTTGATATATTTAGTTAAGTTCAATGGGGCTCTAAAATTCTATAGATGTTTGTTTTTATGTATGAGAGGAAAAGACTGTTGAGAATGTTTGAGATGGGAGTTTTGAATAGGTGAAATTAAAGCTTGGATAGTTAAGTAGTTTTAATTGGATATGTTCAGCGTGGAAGAGTAAAGCAGAGGAATATTGAGAATGTTAATGACTTTGTCTTTGTGAGAGTCAAGATGGAGTGGTGTTTGAGTAAAAGCAAATCAGAAATCGTTTGATTCTCGGGAGAGGAAGACCCTTCCACATTTGGTCTTAACTCGGAGTGTGAGGGTGTGGTTCTCGTAGGCCATTACTTTGGGTGAATGTTGCAGGCTGTGTAGTGCAGGCACAGCTGAGTCTTAATCCCCATCGTTGGCAGGCTGGATCCAGGCAGCACAGGCCAGGTAAAGCCACCACATCTGCCCTCATCTCACCAGGCACGACTGTTCCAAAGAACTGGACGAGCTGGGCTCGTACTTCATCCTCGAACTCAGAGTTCGTGACTTGTGATTCATCGTAGCAATCTTGTGGCTCTCAGCCCTCATCATTTCGTCCGCGAATCTGGACTGGCTTTTCGTCGAGAGTTCGCTCGCTTTACTTCGCGTCGTCGAAGCCACCGCAGTTCGCTCTTAGACGACTATATTCATCGGACCAACGATAGTCATTGACGATGTCGAAGGGGTCCTTATTCTAAACTATATATATTATAACCAGATTAGATATACTACGGTCCAGTGTAGGTATTCATCCAAGTATAAACCCTCTTTTGATGAAACTTAATTGGTGGAATTAATAACCAAAATATTGTCACGTTTGGATGCCAAATCATTAGGCCTTGATTAAATATAAATAAATCACTCTCATTAGATACATATTGCAACGTAGGTTAATTCATGCTGATGCTAACTGCTAAATACAGTTTGATGTTATGTTGATATGCATGTGACTCATGATTTAATTCTGATTGTTCAATTTCTTATAATAATAATAATATATATGATTTGTATGGCGCCAAATCCATAAGAATATCAAATGCTCTAGGCGCACTAGTGCAAAGTAGAGGTGAAAAAGAAGAAAAAGTATTTAGATTAAAAGTGCTGAAGACAAATAGAAGGGATAAATATCAATTGTAGGCCAAATTAAACATATAGGTTTTAAGATTAGATTTAAACATTTCAACAGAGCTACTATCTTTAATGGTCCGAGGAAGAGAATTCCATGCGGATGGCCCAGCATGGGCAAATGTACGTTCCCCCCACTTTGTTTTGATTTTCGGGATAACCATCAAACCAGAGTCTTGAGAACGAAGAGATCTAGAAGGGGCATATTGGTGTATCAAAGAGATGTTATAGAGAGGAGCGGATCCATGTGTACAGTGAAAGAGTAATAAAAGAATCTTAAAAATAACGCGTTGTTCAACAGGTAGCCAGTGTAGCGATTTCAGAACGGGTGTGATGTGGCTGTGCTTATTGGTGAGGGTCACTATACGCGCAGCAGCATTCTGTAATTTTTGAAGTTTTGTAAGAGCATTTTGAGGTAAACCAAACATTAGGGCATTTCCGAAATCTAGTCGAGATGATATTAGAGCATGGGTGATTTTTTCTGTGGCATTGCGGGTGAGGTATTTACGGATGAAGCCTAGGTTGCGTAACTGATAGCGAACTGATTGAGAGATACGTTGAATCTGTGTGGACATTGTCATTTGGGGAATCAAGAAAAATACCTAGATTACGGCAGGCAGTAGATAAGGACACTACATGCCCGGCGAGCGTGACTGAATTGATCGAAATCTTTTCTAATTGAGGTTTGGATCCATACATGATAAATTCACATTTTGCAAGGTTTAATTTAAGTGAATGTGAGTTCAACCAGATATGGACATCGTCAACGCATCGCTCAAGATTGTGGATAGCGCTAGCTGCATCGCTCTGATTGGGTTTGAATGACGTATATATTTGAATATCGTCAGCATAGATATGATAAGAGAGTGAGTGCTGAAGGAAAATATTCCTAAGACCTGTTAGATATAACATGAACATGGTGGGCCCGCCCACAGAGCCTTGCGGCACTCCGCATTTAAGTGGTAAAAAATCAGAAAGGCAACCGTTTATCCTTACTGCCTGGGAGTGAAGTGTAAGGTATGATTTAAACCATTGAAGTGCCTTACCATTGACACCGAGAGATATGAGAGTGTTGATTAGGACTGTGTGATTAACGGTGTCGAATGCTGCTGACAAATCAAGGAGTATCATACCAGTCACTTTTCCCTTATCCATCTCCTGGAGAACATGATTGGTAACATTTGTGAGGAGTGTTTCCACACTATGATGGGGGCGGTAAGCAGATTGGAAGGGATCAAGGAGGTTGTTATCTATGCAATAGTCTAATAATCGTGAAAAAACTACTCGCTCTAATATTTTGAAAAGGAATGGAAGATTAGAAATCGGACGATAGTTACTCAGGATTGGGGTCAAGATTGGGTTTTTTTTAGGATAAGAAGGATGTGAGCCGTTTTAAGGACAGAAGGTACACATGCCTGATCAATACTTAGATTAACAATATAGGTAATAATACTAGCGAATGTAGAGCTGCATTCCTTGATGAGAACAGTATTGATGGGATCTAGATGGCAAGATTTGGCTGGTAATCTGCGAAGTAGTGACTTTATCTCGTCAGGAGTCGTTGGCCGGATCGTATCGAAGGAAGCTGATGTGACAGGATCGACAGGTGTAAGATCTGGGGTAAGGCTGTTCTGAATTTTATGTATCTTAGAGTGGAAGAAGTGGATGAATCTCTGGCCAGTTCTTGACTATCGTGTGCCTTGGAGTAGAGAGTCCTGTTTACGATTGAGGAGACGGTTAGCGGTGGAGTAGAGTTTCTTAGTATCATTACCACACATGTTGATTAGCCCAACATAGTAGGATTTCTTGGCGCGTTCAACAAGATGATTCACAACCTCTCGTTGCGCTTGGAACATCTGTCTGTCTATGCAGAGCTTGCCGTTTGATCGCCATCGTCGCTCGAGCTGTCGACGCTTGCGTTTCTCAACGGTTATCTCTAACGATATGTACATTTATAGAGCTGGTCGCTCTGAATTAAATTTATGTTACATATAGATATTGAATGATTGTGTGATTATTGCAAGTGGTAACTACTTTCATTTCAAACAGAACCAAATCTATTACCAGACTGGGAATTTCAGTCCCAAGATCTGACACCCCCTAAGGGGGGTATGTTCCAATATGCCAACACCTCTTTATATGTAGCAGATAGAGGAAACTCTACTCTTTTGTCTCCATATAGTTTAAAAGCAATAAGAGTGGTTTTACTACATAGCAGAAACACCTTTTGCCTCAATGGGGGCTCGAAAATAGCACATTTTCCCATGAATTTGCAAATTACGTAAAAGGGGCGGGTAACTTTGGCAGTTCCCAAAGGGGGTAGGCTTCACTGTACCAGCACTTCTTTATATGTAGCAGATAGAGGAAAGTCTACTCTTTCGTCTCCATATAGTTTGAAAATAATAAAGGTGGCCTTACTACATAGCAGAAACACCTTTTGCCTCAATGGGGGCTCGAAAATAGCATATTTTCCCATAAATAATTAAAATATGAAATAGGGTAGGTGCTTTTGGTGACTCCCTAAGGGGGGTATGTTCCAATATGCCAACACCTCTTTATATGTAGCAGATAGAGGAAACTCTAATCTTTTGTCTCCATATAGTTTAAAAGCAATAAGAGTGGTTTTACTACATAGCAGAAACACCTTTTTCCTCAATGGGGGCTCGAAAATAGCACATTTTCCCATGAATTTGCAAATTACGTAAAAGGGGCGGGTAACTTTGGCAGTTCCCAAAGGTGGTAGGCTTCACTGTACCAGCACTTCTTTATATGTAGCAGATAGAGGAAAGTCTACTCTTTCGTCTCCATATAGTTTGAAAATAATAAAGGTGGCCTTACTACATAGCAGAAACACCTTTTGCCTCAATGGGGGCTCGAAAATAGCATATTTTCCCATAAATAATTAAAATATGAAATAGGATAGGTGATTTTGGTGACCCCCTAAGGGGGTATGTTCCAATATGCCAACACCTCTTTATATGTAGCAGATAGAGGAAACTCTACTCTTTCGTCTCCATATAGTTTAAAAACAATAAACGTGGTTTTACTAAATAGCAGAAGCACTTTTTGCCAAAATGGGGGCTCGAAAATAGCATATTTTCCCATTAATGGTCAAAATACGTATAATTATCGGGTAACTTCAGCAGTTCTCAGAGGGGATAGGCTTTGCTGTACCAGCACACCTTTTTTGTAGCAGATAGAGGAAACTCTACTCTTGTCTCCATATAGTTTAAAACAATGAAAGTGGCGTTACTACATAGCAGCAACACTTTTTGCCTCAATGGGGGCTTGAAAAAGCCTATTTTCCCACAAATAGGTAAAATATGAAAAGGGTGGGGGATTTCGACGCTCCCTGAAGGGGGTATGCTTCAGTGTGCTAGTAGCAGATAGAGGAAACTCTACCCTTCTTATCTCCAAGTAGTTTTAAAAGAATGAAAGTGGCTTTATTCCATATCAGAAACGTTTTTTGCCTTAATATGGGCTCCAAAGTTGCATATTTTCCAATAAATGGGTAATAATGGTATTTGCCCTTTAACTAAGCAAATAAAGACATACATACTGTCATGAAGCGTTACAGTATTATCGGTATATTATATCCTCTTTCGTGTCGAATGCTGATATTTTGAAATAGTTGTTGATATTAATGATTGAACAGATAGATATCAATGCACATGCAAATTTTTGACCAAAATCATGCCCATTTCCGGACAAATTTTATTTCAAAATATATCATCAGAAAACGAATTAAATCGATTTCTACTATCCCAATCATAGAGAAATGCGTATTGATTAAAAGATTGTCCCATTGTCAGACTCTGTACAATAAAATATGAAAATAATTGATTTTCATTTTAAAATAGTCCAAGAGGGCCGCCAAAGATATCAATTTTGAACCCCGTTGGACACGATTTTGGGAAGGGAACATCAAGATTCATTAACTAGACACTTTAGACAAATACCAAAACGTTGAGTGAAAAATTGAGTGAAAAATGTTTTGATGGTACACAGGAACCACTTATCCGACTCAACTACAACGATACAGTCATACATGGTATAGGTTCGTTTTTGAAAACTAAGCTGAAAACGTAGCCTATAGACTGCCCAATGGGCAATCAATCTTTGCTGAAATCATTGATTTATCACCAGAGTCAAAATGAAGATGAAAATATGTTGCTTGGAAGATTTAATATCATGCAAAATGCAAGAAGCACTAATAAAGTAGGCATATCGGTCGCCCACCTCAGCTATTGGTGAAAATAGGCCCAAAACGCACGATTTCTATGTGCGCACCATATTGAAAAGGGGGCTGAAATCACAGTCTATAATGTCATTTCCAATTACTGACATATATTTTCTTAAAGTAGAGATATAGATGAAGACAATGATATTATGCTTGAGAGGAAAAATATCAAATAAAGAACACTAAAAAAGAAAGTAAATTTCTGAATCGATTTTCGACAATTTTTTATGCAAGAAATCTCCAAAACTAATGATATGCATATTTCATTACGTAATTTGCATGTAAACAATAATTTCTGTTCGTGAAATTTTGCATTTCTCTTGTGCACTACTTGAACAATATATTGTGAAAGTTTCATACAAAACAAGCATGATTTGGCTGCAGTCGAGTTGTTTATGATAGTTTTTTTTTCTAAAAATAAATTATTAACTAAATGAATAGAATGACAGACAAAATCAAAATAAACAGATACTTATAAATGGAAAGACAAATTGAAGTTTGATTGGATATTGATTGAAGCTGCCGAAAGATAGATATAGAAGACTGATAAATAGATAGAGACAAGATAGACAGATAGATAGATAGAAATAGAGAGAGAGAGAGAGAGAGAGGTGGATAGATAGATAGAAAGAGAGAGAAAGAGGGAGAGATGGATGGATAGATAGATAAATAGAGAGAGAGGGGGGGGGGGGGGGGGGGAGGAGACAGAGAGGTCGATATATAGAGGGAGAGGGGGGGGGAGAGAAAGCCATAGAGAAGGATAGATAGATAGATAGATAGAGGGAGAGAGAGAGAGAGAGATGTTGTAGATAGAAATATGGACGGACAAAGAGAAAGAGAGAAAAAAGACAGACAGATGCTAGAGAAGGAGAGAGATAGAGAATATGAGAGACAGATAGATAGATGTTAGATAATAGAAAGATAAAGAATGAGAGACAGAGAAGATAGACAAATTAACAGATAGATAGATACATAGATAGATATATAGATAGAGAGAGATAGAGAAAGACAGACAGATGGATAGATAGATAGAGAGAGATAGAGAATTTGAGATAGATAGATGTTAGATAAAGAATGAGAGAGACAGAGAAGATTATTAGAGAGATAGATACTGCAGTTACATAGATAGATAGAGATAGAATTTGAGAGATAGATATATAGACAGATAGAGGGAAAGACAGACATCAGCAAATCGGCAAGGCAAATGATCAAGGCAAACATTCGTATTGAACCTGGAAAGTATAAGCTCAGCTGCATAAGTACGGTATGTTCTGCGGATAACTTCGGTGCGGACTTTGAAATCGCGCGCCCAGCTGAATGTAAACAAACTTAGACGTAGACTCTTCACTAGTCGCTTTTTGGCTACTTTTCCGGAAAATGCCTTCGCCAGGGTGTAAAACGGAAACGCGCTAACGGGACGCGCGTTTCCGTTTTACACCCTGGCGAAGGCATTTTCCGGAAAAGTAGCCAAAAAGCGACTAGTGAAGAGTCTACGTCTACGTTTGTTTACATTATCAGCTGGGCGCGCGATCCAAAGTCCGCACCGAAGTTATCCGCAGAACATAACAGTACTTGCAAATGCAGCTGAGCTTATACTTTCCAGGTTCAATACGAATGTTTGCCTTGATCATTTGCCTTGCCGATTTGCTGATGTCTGTCTTTCTCTATATCTGTCTATATATCAATCTCTCAAATTCTATCTCTATCTATGTAACTGCAGTATCTATCTAATAATCTTCTCTGTCTCTCTCATTCTTTATCTAACATCTATCTATCTCAAATTCTCTCTATCTATCCATCCATCTGTCTGTCTTTCTCTATTTCTCTCTCTCTCTACCTACCTATGTAACTACAGTATCTATCTGTTAATTTGTCGCTCTTCTCTCTCATTCTTGATCTATTTGACATCTATCTATCTCTCAAATTCTCTATCTATCTCTCTATCCATCTATCTATCCATCTGTCTGTCTTTCTCTATTTCTCTCTATCTATTTATCTATTTTTTAACTAGAGTATCTATCTGTTAATAATCTTCTCTGTCTCTCTCATTCTTTAATTATCTATTTAATATCTCTCTATTTATATATCTATCCATCTGTCTGTCTTTCTCTTATTCTCTCTATCTATTTATCTATTTTTTAAACTTATCTATCTGTTCTATTCTTTGTCTCTCTCCCTCTTTATCTATCTAACACCTATCTCTCATCTATCTATCTCTATCTATCCATCTGTCTGTCTTTTTTCTCAGTCTCTCTCTTTGTTCGTCCATATTTCTATCTACAACATCTCTCTCTCTCTCTATCTATCTATCTATCTATCCTTCTCTCTCTCTCTTTCTCTCTCTCCCCCTCTCCCTCTATATATCGACCTCTCTGTCTCTCCCCTCTCTCTATTTATCTATCTATCCATCCATCTCTCCCTCTTTCTCTCTCTTTCTATCTATCTATCCACCTCTCTCTCTCCCTCTCTCTCTATTTCTATCTATCTATCTATCTGTCTATCTTGTCTCTATCTATTTATCAGTCTTCTATATCTATCTTTCGGCAGCTTCTAAGTGTATCAATCAATCAAACTTCAATTTGTCTTTCCATTATAAGTATCTGTTTATTTTGATTTTGTAGACCTGTCATTCTATTCATCATAAACAACGCGACTGCAAAAGCATGTTCGGATTTCACTCCTGACTGCCGCTCTCTCAGCTCTGTACATGAAGTGCCGAGGAACTCTGTGCTCTGATCAGTAACTGTGCAAATTGCATGCGGTGGTGGACTCGCCTGTGTCGCACGCTGCATGCAACCAGCGACGTGTGTAGACTCTTCACTAGTCGCTTTTTGGCTACTTTTCCGGAAAATGCCTTCGCCAGGGTGTAAAACGGAAACGCGCTAACGGGACGTCATTTACGTACAAGAGTGTGCTCGTCCTTTCGTTCATGTACAAATTGATGCGCCTGCGCACTTCAGTTTTTTAGCTCAACTTATGAATAATTCATTCACCGTAGCGTTCCCATATTCGCCGGCGTTTGCGGGTGCCACTTCCTTACGAAAAAAAAAAATAAAGGACACATCCATTATACATAGGTATGAAATCGAGGAGAACTCGGCAAGATACATTATATTTCGATCGCTCGTGATGCATCCCGGGCAGGCGTACCATAGATGACGTAATGGGTGTTAAAAGATAAAACTGTAGGGCTAGATATATTACAAGTGCCAACGGATACATCTTTCGACACCTTGCCGTCACTTCGCTATATAAGAATGCTGCCATCTTGCGGCATGCGTCTTCGATAAGTTTTTAAAAAATGACGGCTGCTCTGGGGGGTTTCGGGGGCAATTTTGAAAAAAAATTATTTTGCCCAATTTTGGCCGATTTTCCATGTCGCGGGTGGGGCGAGAGGGTCGAAAATTCAAACTCCCTGGATCTTCTTGATTCTCGCTATAATAATCGGTTAGGATGCCAAAACATCCAAGGGAGCGAAGACGGCTGCTCTGGGGGGGTTTCGGGGGCAATTTTGAAAAAAAATTATTTTGCCCAATTTTGGCCGATTTTCCATGTCGCGGGTGGGGCGAGAGGGTCGAAAATTCAAACTCCCTGGATCTTCTTGATTCTCGCTATAATAATCGGTTAGGATGCCAAAACATCCAAGGGAGCGAAGACGGCTGCTCTGGGGGGTTTTCGGGGGCAATTTTGAAAAAAAATTATTTTGCCCAATTTTGGCCGATTTTCCATGTCGCGGGTGGGGCGAGAGGGTCGAAAATTCAAACTCCCTGGATCTTCTTGATTCTCGCTATAATAATCGGTTAGGATGCCAAAACATCCAAGGGAGCGAAGACGGCTGCTCTGGGGGGGTTTCGGGGGCAATTTTGAAAAAAAATTATTTTGCCCAATTTTGGCCGATTTTCCATGTCGCGGGTGGGGCGAGAGGGTCGAAAATTCAAACTCCCTGGATCTTCTTGATTCTCGCTATAATAATCGGTTAGGATGCCAAAACATCCAAGGGAGCGAAGACGGCTGCTCTGGGGGGTTTCGGGGGCAATTTTGAAAAAAAATTATTTTGCCCAATTTTGGCGCGAGAGGGTCGAAAATTCAAACTCCCTGGATCTTCTTGATTCTCGCTATAATAATCGGTTAGGATGCCAAAACATCCAAGGGAGCGAAGACGGGCTGGGGGGGTTTCGGGGGCAATTTTGAAAAAAAATTATTTTGCCCAATTTTGGCCGATTTTCCATGTCGCGGGTGGGGCGAGAGGGTCGAAAATTCAAACTCCCTGGATCTTCTTGATTCTCGCTATAATAATCGGTTAGGATGCCAAAACATCCAAGGAGCGAAGACGGCTGCTCTGGGGGGTTTCGGGGGCAATTTTGAAAAAAAATTATTTTGCCCAATTTTGGCCGATTTTCCATGTCGCGGGTGGGGCGAGAGGGTCGAAAATTCAAACTCCCTGGATCTTCTTGATTCTCGCTATAATAATCGGTTAGGATGCCAAAACATCCAAGGGAGCGAAGACGGCTGCTCTGGGGGGTTTCGGGGCAATTTTGAAAAAAAATTATTTTGCCCAATTTTGGCCGATTTTCCATGTCGCGGGTGGGGCGAGAGGGTCGAAAATTCAAACTCCCTGGATCTTCTTGATTCTCGCTATAATAATCGGTTAGGATGCCAAAACATCCAAGGGAGCGAAGACGGCTGCTCTGGGGGGTTTTCGGGGGCAATTTTGAAAAAAAATTATTTTGCCCAATTTTGGCCGATTTTCCATGTCGCGGGTGGGGCGAGAGGGTCGAAAATTCAAACTCCCTGGATCTTCTTGATTCTCGCTATAATAATCGGTTAGGATGCCAAAACATCCAAGGGAGCGAAGACGGCTGCTCTGGGGGGGTTTCGGGGGCAATTTTGAAAAAAAATTATTTTGCCCAATTTTGGCCGATTTTCCATGTCGCGGGTGGGGCGAGAGGGTCGAAAATTCAAACTCCCTGGATCTTCTTGATTCTCGCTATAATAATCGGTTAGGATGCCAAAACATCCAAGGGAGCGAAGACGGCTGCTCTGGGGGGGTTTCGGGGGCAATTTTGAAAAAAATTATTTTGCCCAATTTTGGCCGATTTTCCATGTCGCGGGTGGGGCGAGAGGGTCGAAAATTCAAACTCCCTGGATCTTCTTGATTCTCGCTATAATAATCGGTTAGGATGCCAAAACATCCAAGGGAGCGAAGACGGCTGCTCTGGGGGGGTTTCGGGGGCAATTTTGAAAAAAAATTATTTTGCCCAATTTTGGCCGATTTTCCATGTCGCGGGTGGGGCGAGAGGGTCGAAAATTCAAACTCCCTGGATCTTCTTGATTCTCGCTATAATAATCGGTTAGGATGCCAAAACATCCAAGGGAGCGAAGACGGCTGCTCTGGGGGGGTTTCGGGGGCAATTTTGAAAAAAAATTATTTTGCCCAATTTTGGCCGATTTTCCATGTCGCGGGTGGGGCGAGAGGGTCGAAAATTCAAACTCCCTGGATCTTCTTGATTCTCGCTATAATAATCGGTTAGGATGCCAAAACATCCAAGGGAGCGAAGACGGCTGCTCTGGGGGGGTTTCGGGGGCAATTTTGAAAAAAAATTATTTTGCCCAATTTTGGCCGATTTTCCATGTCGCGGGTGGGGCGAGAGGGTCGAAAATTCAAACTCCCTGGATCTTCTTGATTCTCGCTATAATAATCGGTTAGGATGCCAAAACATCCAAGGGAGCGAAGACGGCTGCTCTGGGGGGTTTCGGGGGCAATTTTGAAAAAAAATTATTTTGCCCAATTTTGGCCGATTTTCCATGTCGCGGGTGGGGCGAGAGGGTCGAAAATTCAAACTCCCTGGATCTTCTTGATTCTCGCTATAATAATCGGTTAGGATGCCAAAACATCCAAGGGAGCGAAGACGGCTGCTCTGGGGGGGTTTCGGGGGCAATTTTGAAAAAAAATTATTTTGCCCAATTTTGGCCGATTTTCCATGTCGCGGTGGGGCGAGAGGGTCGAAAATTCAAACTCCCTGGATCTTCTTGATTCTCGCTATAATAATCGGTTAGGATGCCAAAACATCCAAGGGAGCGAAGACGGCTGCTCTGGGGGGTTTCGGGGGCAATTTTGAAAAAAAATTATTTTGCCCAATTTTGGCCGATTTTCCATGTCGCGGGTGGGGCGAGAGGGTCGAAAATTCAAACTCCCTGGATCTTCTTGATTCTCGCTATAATAATCGGTTAGGATGCCAAAACATCCAAGGGAGCGAAGACGGCTGCTCTGGGGGGGTTTCGGGGCAATTTTGAAAAAAAATTATTTTGCCCAATTTTGGCCGATTTTCCATGTCGCGGGTGGGGCGAGAGGGTCGAAAATTCAAACTCCCTGGATCTTCTTGATTCTCGCTATAATAATCGGTTAGGATGCCAAAACATCCAAGGGAGCGAAGACGGCTGCTCTGGGGGGGTTTCGGGGGCAATTTTGAAAAAAAATTATTTTGCCCAATTTTGGCCGATTTTCCATGTCGCGGGTGGGGCGAGAGGGTCGAAAATTCAAACTCCCTGGATCTTCTTGATTCTCGCTATAATAATCGGTTAGGATGCCAAAACATCCAAGGGAGCGAAGACGGCTGCTCTGGGGGGGTTTCGGGGGCAATTTTGAAAAAAAATTATTTTGCCCAATTTTGGCCGATTTTCCATGTCGCGGGTGGGGCGAGAGGGTCGAAAATTCAAACTCCCTGGATCTTCTTGATTCTCGCTATAATAATCGGTTAGGATGCCAAAACATCCAAGGGAGCGAAGACGGCTGCTCTGGGGGGGTTTCGGGGGCAATTTTGAAAAAAAATTATTTTGCCCAATTTTGGCCGATTTTCCATGTCGCGGGTGGGGCGAGAGGGTCGAAAATTCAAACTCCCTGGATCTTCTTGATTCTCGCTATAATAATCGGTTAGGATGCCAAAACATCCAAGGGAGCGAAGACGGCTGCTCTGGGGGGTTTCGGGGGCAATTTTGAAAAAAAATTATTTTGCCCAATTTTGGCCGATTTTCCATGTCGCGGGTGGGGCGAGAGGGTCGAAAATTCAAACTCCCTGGATCTTCTTGATTCTCGCTATAATAATCGGTTAGGATGCCAAAACATCCAAGGGAGCGAAGACGGCTGCTCTGGGGGGGTTTCGGGGGCAATTTTGAAAAAAAATTATTTTGCCCAATTTTGGCCGATTTTCCATGTCGCGGGTGGGGCGAGAGGGTCGAAAATTCAAACTCCCTGGATCTTCTTGATTCTCGCTATAATAATCGGTTAGGATGCCAAAACATCCAAGGGAGCGAAGACGGCTGCTCTGGGGGGTTTCGGGGGCAATTTTGAAAAAAAATTATTTTGCCCAATTTTGGCCGATTTTCCATGTCGCGGGTGGGGCGAGAGGGTCGAAAATTCAAACTCCCTGGATCTTCTTGATTCTCGCTATAATAATCGGTTAGGATGCCAAAACATCCAAGGGAGCGAAGACGGCTGCTCTGGGGGGTTTCGGGGGCAATTTTGAAAAAAAATTATTTTGCCCAATTTTGGCCGATTTTCCATGTCGCGGGTGGGGCGAGAGGGTCGAAAATTCAAACTCCCTGGATCT
This sequence comes from Lytechinus variegatus, assembly GCF_018143015.1. Lineage (NCBI taxonomy): Eukaryota > Metazoa > Echinodermata > Echinoidea > Temnopleuroida > Toxopneustidae > Lytechinus > Lytechinus variegatus. The sequence goes on from NC_054758.1 coordinate 23,379,159, forward strand.
TCTTGATTCTCGCTATAATAATCGGTTAGGATGCCAAAACATCCAAGGGAGCGAAGACGGCTGCTCTGGGGGGGTTTTCGGGGCAATTTTGAAAAAAAATTATTTTGCCCAATTTTGGCCGATTTTCCATGTCGCGGGTGGGGCGAGAGGGTCGAAAATTCAAACTCCCTGGATCTTCTTGATTCTCGCTATAATAATCGGTTAGGATGCCAAAACATCCAAGGGAGCGAAGACGGCTGCTCTGGGGGGGTTTCGGGGCAATTTTGAAAAAAAAATATTTTGCCCAATTTTGGCCGATTTTCCATGTCGCGGGTGGGGCGAGAGGGTCGAAAATTCAAACTCCCTGGATCTTCTTGATTCTCGCTATAATAATCGGTTAGGATGCCAAAACATCCAAGGAGCGAAGACGGCTGCTCTGGGGGGTTTCGGGGGCAATTTTGAAAAAAAAATATTTTGCCCAATTTTGGCCGATTTTCCATGTCGCGGGTGGGGCGAGAGGGTCGAAAATTCAAACTCCCTGGATCTTCTTGATTCTCGCTATAATAATCGGTTAGGATGCCAAAACATCCCAGGGAGCGAAGACGGCTGCTCTGGGGGGGTTTCGGGGGCAATTTTGAAAAAAAAATATTTTGCCCAATTTTGGCCGATTTTCCATGTCGCGGGTGGGGCGAGAGGGTCGAAAATTCAAACTCCCTGGATCTTCTTGATTCTCGCTATAATAATCGGTTAGGATGCCAAAACATCCAAGGGAGCGAAGACGGCTGCTCTGGGGGGTTTCGGGGGCAATTTTGAAAAAAAATTATTTTGCCCAATTTTGGCCGATTTTCCATGTCGCGGGTGGGGCGAGAGGGTCGAAAATTCAAACTCCCTGGATCTTCTTGATTCTCGCTATAATAATCGGTTAGGATGCCAAAACATCCAAGGGAGCGAAGACGGCTGCTCTGGGGGTTTCGGGGGCAATTTTGAAAAAAAATTATTTTGCCCAATTTTGGCCGATTTTCCATGTCGCGGGTGGGGCGAGAGGGTCGAAAATTCAAACTCCCTGGATCTTCTTGATTCTCGCTATAATAATCGGTTAGGATGCCAAAACATCCAAGGGAGCGAAGACGGCTGCTCTGGGGGGTTTCGGGGGCAATTTTGAAAAAAAATTATTTTGCCCAATTTTGGCCGATTTTCCATGTCGCGGGTGGGGCGAGAGGGTCGAAAATTCAAACTCCCTGGATCTTCTTGATTCTCGCTATAATAATCGGTTAGGATGCCAAAACATCCAAGGGAGCGAAGACGGCTGCTCTGGGGGGGTTTCGGGGGCAATTTTGAAAAAAAATTATTTTGCCCAATTTTGGCCGATTTCCATGTCGCGGGTGGGGCGAGAGGGTCGAAAATTCAAACTCCCTGGATCTTCTTGATTCTCGCTATAATAATCGGTTAGGATGCCAAAACATCCAAGGGAGCGAAGACGGCTGCTCTGGGGGGGTTTCGGGGGCAATTTTGAAAAAAAATTATTTTGCCCAATTTTGGCCGATTTTCCATGTCGCGGGTGGGGCGAGAGGGTCGAAAATTCAAACTCCCTGGATCTTCTTGATTCTCGCTATAATAATCGGTTAGGATGCCAAAACATCCAAGGGAGCGAAGACGGCTGCTCTGGGGGGGTTTCGGGGGCAATTTTGAAAAAAAATTATTTTGCCCAATTTTGGCCGATTTTCCATGTCGCGGGTGGGCGAGAGGGTCGAAAATTCAAACTCCCTGGATCTTCTTGATTCTCGCTATAATAATCGGTTAGGATGCCAAAACATCCAAGGGAGCGAAGACGGCTGCTCTGGGGGGGTTTCGGGGGCAATTTTGAAAAAAAATTATTTTGCCCAATTTTGGCCGATTTTCCATGTCGCGGGTGGGGCGAGAGGGTCGAAAATTCAAACTCCCTGGATCTTCTTGATTCTCGCTATAATAATCGGTTAGGATGCCAAAACATCCAAGGGAGCGAAGACGGCTGCTCTGGGGGGGTTTCGGGGGCAATTTTGAAAAAAAATTATTTTGCCCAATTTTGGCCGATTTTCCATGTCGCGGGTGGGGCGAGAGGGTCGAAAATTCAAACTCCCTGGATCTTCTTGATTCTCGCTATAATAATCGGTTAGGATGCCAAAACATCCAGGGAGCGAAGACGGCTGCTCTGGGGGGGTTTCGGGGGCAATTTTGAAAAAAAATTATTTTGCCCAATTTTGGCCGATTTTCCATGTCGCGGTGGGGCGAGAGGGTCGAAAATTCAAACTCCCTGGATCTTCTTGATTCTCGCTATAATAATCGGTTAGGATGCCAAAACATCCAAGGGAGCGAAGACGGCTGCTCTGGGGGGGTTTCGGGGGCAATTTTGAAAAAAAATTATTTTGCCCAATTTTGGCCGATTTTCCATGTCGCGGGTGGGGCGAGAGGGTCGAAAATTCAAACTCCCTGGATCTTCTTGATTCTCGCTATAATAATCGGTTAGGATGCCAAAACATCCAAGGGAGCGAAGACGGCTGCTCTGGGGGGTTTCGGGGGCAATTTTGAAAAAAAATTATTTTGCCCAATTTTGGCCGATTTTCCATGTCGCGGGTGGGGCGAGAGGGTCGAAAATTCAAACTCCCTGGATCTTCTTGATTCTCGCTATAATAATCGGTTAGGATGCCAAAACATCCAAGGGAGCGAAGACGGCTGCTCTGGGGGGGTTTCGGGGGCAATTTTGAAAAAAAATTATTTTGCCCAATTTTGGCCGATTTTCCATGTCGCGGGTGGGGCGAGAGGGTCGAAAATTCAAACTCCCTGGATCTTCTTGATTCTCGCTATAATAATCGGTTAGGATGCCAAAACATCCAAGGGAGCGAAGACGGCTGCTCTGGGGGGGTTTCGGGGGCAATTTTGAAAAAAAATTATTTTGCCCAATTTTGGCCGATTTTCCATGTCGCGGGTGGGGCGAGAGGGTCGAAAATTCAAACTCCCTGGATCTTCTTGATTCTCGCTATAATAATCGGTTAGGATGCCAAAACATCCAAGGGAGCGAAGACGGCTGCTCTGGGGGGTTTTCGGGGGCAATTTTGAAAAAAAATTATTTTGCCCAATTTTGGCCGATTTTCCATGTCGCGGGTGGGGCGAGAGGGTCGAAAATTCAAACTCCCTGGATCTTCTTGATTCTCGCTATAATAATCGGTTAGGATGCCAAAACATCCAAGGGAGCGAAGACGGCTGCTCTGGGGGGTTTCGGGGCAATTTTGAAAAAAAATTATTTTGCCCAATTTTGGCCGATTTTCCATGTCGCGGGTGGGGCGAGAGGGTCGAAAATTCAAACTCCCTGGATCTTCTTGATTCTCGCTATAATAATCGGTTAGGATGCCAAAACATCCAAGGGAGCGAAGACGGCTGCTCTGGGGGGTTTTCGGGGCAATTTTGAAAAAAAAATATTTTGCCCAATTTTGGCCGATTTTCCATGTCGCGGGTGGGGCGAGAGGGTCGAAAATTCAAACTCCCTGGATCTTCTTGATTCTCGCTATAATAATCGGTTAGGATGCCAAAACATCCAAGGGAGCGAAGACGGCTGCTCTGGGGGGGTTTCGGGGCAATTTTGAAAAAAAATTATTTTGCCCAATTTTGGCCGATTTTCCATGTCGCGGGTGGGGCGAGAGGGTCGAAAATTCAAACTCCCTGGATCTTCTTGATTCTCGCTATAATAATCGGTTAGGATGCCAAAACATCCAAGGGAGCGAAGACGGCTGCTCTGGGGGTTTCGGGGGCAATTTTGAAAAAAAATTATTTTGCCCAATTTTGGCCGATTTTCCATGTCGCGGTGGGGCGAGAGGGTCGAAAATTCAAACTCCCTGGATCTTCTTGATTCTCGCTATAATAATCGGTTAGGATGCCAAAACATCCAAGGGAGCGAAGACGGCTGCTCTGGGGGGTTTCGGGGGCAATTTTGAAAAAAAATTATTTTGCCCAATTTTGGCCGATTTTCCATGTCGCGGGTGGGGCGAGAGGGTCGAAAATTCAAACTCCCTGGATCTTCTTGATTCTCGCTATAATAATCGGTTAGGATGCCAAAACATCCAAGGGAGCGAAGACGGCTGCTCTGGGGGGTTTTCGGGGGCAATTTTGAAAAAAAATTATTTTGCCCAATTTTGGCCGATTTTCCATGTCGCGGGTGGGGCGAGAGGGTCGAAAATTCAAACTCCCTGGATCTTCTTGATTCTCGCTATAATAATCGGTTAGGATGCCAAAACATCCAAGGGAGCGAAGACGGCTGCTCTGGGGGGGTTTCGGGGCAATTTTGAAAAAAAATTATTTTGCCCAATTTTGGCCGATTTTCCATGTCGCGGGTGGGGCGAGAGGGTCGAAAATTCAAACTCCCTGGATCTTCTTGATTCTCGCTATAATAATCGGTTAGGATGCCAAAACATCCAAGGAGCGAAGACGGCTGCTCTGGGGGGTTTCGGGGGCAATTTTGAAAAAAAATTATTTTGCCCAATTTTGGCCGATTTTCCATGTCGCGGGTGGGGCGAGAGGGTCGAAAATTCAAACTCCCTGGATCTTCTTGATTCTCGCTATAATAATCGGTTAGGATGCCAAAACATCCAAGGGAGCGAAGACGGCTGCTCTGGGGGGGTTTCGGGGGCAATTTTGAAAAAAAATTATTTTGCCCAATTTTGGCCGATTTTCCATGTCGCGGGTGGGGCGAGAGGGTCGAAAATTCAAACTCCCTGGATCTTCTTGATTCTCGCTATAATAATCGGTTAGGATGCCAAAACATCCAAGGGAGCGAAGACGGCTGCTCTGGGGGGTTTTCGGGGGCAATTTTGAAAAAAAATTATTTTGCCCAATTTTGGCCGATTTTCCATGTCGCGGGTGGGGCGAGAGGGTCGAAAATTCAAACTCCCTGGATCTTCTTGATTCTCGCTATAATAATCGGTTAGGATGCCAAAACATCCAAGGGAGCGAAGACGGCTGCTCTGGGGGGGTTTCGGGGCAATTTTGAAAAAAAATTATTTTGCCCAATTTTGGCCGATTTTCCATGTCGCGGGTGGGGCGAGAGGGTCGAAAATTCAAACTCCCTGGATCTTCTTGATTCTCGCTATAATAATCGGTTAGGATGCCAAAACATCCAAGGGAGCGAAGACGGCTGCTCTGGGGGGGTTTCGGGGCAATTTTGAAAAAAAATTATTTTGCCCAATTTTGGCCGATTTTCCATGTCGCGGGTGGGGCGAGAGGGTCGAAAATTCAAACTCCCTGGATCTTCTTGATTCTCGCTATAATAATCGGTTAGGATGCCAAAACATCCAAGGGAGCGAAGACGGCTGCTCTGGGGGGTTTCGGGGCAATTTTGAAAAAAAATTATTTTGCCCAATTTTGGCCGATTTTCCATGTCGCGGGTGGGGCGAGAGGGTCGAAAATTCAAACTCCCTGGATCTTCTTGATTCTCGCTATAATAATCGGTTAGGATGCCAAAACATCCAAGGGAGCGAAGACGGCTGCTCTGGGGGGGTTTCGGGGGCAATTTTGAAAAAAAATTATTTTGCCCAATTTTGGCCGATTTTCCATGTCGCGGGTGGGGCGAGAGGGTCGAAAATTCAAACTCCCTGGATCTTCTTGATTCTCGCTATAATAATCGGTTAGGATGCCAAAACATCCAGGGAGCGAAGACGGCTGCTCTGGGGGGTTTTCGGGGGCAATTTTTGAAAAAAAATTATTTTGCCCAATTTTGGCCGATTTTCCATGTCGCGGGTGGGGCGAGAGGTCGAAAATCAAACTCCCTGGATCTTCTTGATTCTCGCTATAATAATCGTTAGGATGCCAAAACATCCAAGGGAGCGAAGACGGCTGCTCTGGGGGGTTTCGGGGGCAATTTTGAAAAAAAATTATTTTGCCCAATTTTGGCCGATTTTCCATGTCGCGGGTGGGGCGAGAGGGTCGAAAATTCAAACTCCCTGGATCTCCTTGATTCTCGCTATAATAATCGGTTAGGATGCCAAAACATCCCAGGGAGCGAAGACGGCTGCTCTGGGGGGTTTCGGGGGCAATTTTGAAAAAAAATTATTTTGCCCAATTTTGGCCGATTTCCATGTCGCGGTGGGGCGAGAGAGGTCGAAAATTCAAACTCCCTGGATCTTCTTGATTCTCGCTATAATAATCGGTTAGGATGCCAAAACATCCAAGGGAGCGAAGACGGCTGCTCTGGGGGGTTTCGGGGGCAATTTTGAAAAAAAATTATTTTGCCCAATTTTGGCCGATTTTCCATGTCGCGGGTGGGGCGAGAGGGTCGAAAATTCAAACTCCCTGGATCTTCTTGATTCTCGCTATAATAATCGGTTAGGATGCCAAAACATCCAAGGGAGCGAAGACGGCTGCTCTGGGGGGTTTCGGGGGCAATTTTGAAAAAAATTATTTTGCCCAATTTTGGCCGATTTTCCATGTCGCGGGTGGGGCGAGAGGGTCGAAAATTCAAACTCCCTGGATCTTCTTGATTCTCGCTATAATAATCGGTTAGGATGCCAAAACATCCAAGGGAGCGAAGACGGCTGCTCTGGGGGGGTTTCGGGGCAATTTTGAAAAAAAATTATTTTGCCCAATTTTGGCCGATTTTCCATGTCGCGGGTGGGGCGAGAGGGTCGAAAATTCAAACTCCCTGGATCTTCTTGATTCTCGCTATAATAATCGGTTAGGATGCCAAAACATCCAAGGGAGCGAAGACGGCTGCTCTGGGGGGGTTTCGGGGGCAATTTTGAAAAAAAATTATTTTGCCCAATTTTGGCCGATTTTCCATGTCGCGGGTGGGGCGAGAGGGTCGAAAATTCAAACTCCCTGGATCTTCTTGATTCTCGCTATAATAATCGGTTAGGATGCCAAAACATCCAAGGGAGCGAAGACGGCTGCTCTGGGGGGGTTTCGGGGGCAATTTTGAAAAAAAATTATTTTGCCCAATTTTGGCCGATTTTCCATGTCGCGGGTGGGGCGAGAGGGTCGAAAATTCAAACTCCCTGGATCTTCTTGATTCTCGCTATAATAATCGGTTAGGATGCCAAAACATCCAAGGGAGCGAAGACGGCTGCTCTGGGGGGGTTTCGGGGGCAATTTTGAAAAAAAATTATTTTGCCCAATTTTGGCCGATTTTCCATGTCGCGGGTGGGGCGAGAGGGTCGAAAATTCAAACTCCCTGGATCTTCTTGATTCTCGCTATAATAATCGGTTAGGATGCCAAAACATCCAAGGGAGCGAAGACGGCTGCTCTGGGGGGTTTCGGGGGCAATTTTGAAAAAAAATTATTTTGCCCAATTTTGGCCGATTTTCCATGTCGCGGGTGGGGCGAGAGGGTCGAAAATTCAAACTCCCTGGATCTTCTTGATTCTCGCTATAATAATCGGTTAGGATGCCAAAACATCCAAGGGAGCGAAGACGGCTGCTCTGGGGGGTTTCGGGGGCAATTTTGAAAAAAAATTATTTTGCCCAATTTTGGCCGATTTTCCATGTCGCGGGTGGGGCGAGAGGGTCGAAAATTCAAACTCCCTGGATCTTCTTGATTCTCGCTATAATAATCGGTTAGGATGCCAAAACATCCAAGGGAGCGAAGACGGCTGCTCTGGGGGGGTTTCGGGGGCAATTTTGAAAAAAAATTATTTTGCCCAATTTTGGCCGATTTTCCATGTCGCGGGTGGGGCGAGAGGGTCGAAAATTCAAACTCCCTGGATCTTCTTGATTCTCGCTATAATAATCGGTTAGGATGCCAAAACATCCAAGGGAGCGAAGACGGCTGCTCTGGGGGGGTTTCGGGGGCAATTTTGAAAAAAAATTATTTTGCCCAATTTTGGCCGATTTTCCATGTCGCGGGTGGGGCGAGAGGGTCGAAAATTCAAACTCCCTGGATCTTCTTGATTCTCGCTATAATAATCGGTTAGGATGCCAAAACATCCAAGGGAGCGAAGACGGCTGCTCTGGGGGGTTTCGGGGGCAATTTTGAAAAAAAATTATTTTGCCCAATTTTGGCCGATTTTCCATGTCGCGGGTGGGGCGAGAGGGTCGAAAATTCAAACTCCCTGGATCTTCTTGATTCTCGCTATAATAATCGGTTAGGATGCCAAAACATCCAAGGGAGCGAAGACGGCTGCTCTGGGGGGTTTCGGGGCAATTTTGAAAAAAAATTATTTTGCCCAATTTTGGCCGATTTTCCATGTCGCGGGTGGGGCGAGAGGGTCGAAAATTCAAACTCCCTGGATCTTCTTGATTCTCGCTATAATAATCGGTTAGGATGCCAAAACATCCAAGGGAGCGAAGACGGCTGCTCTGGGGGGGTTTCGGGGGCAATTTTGAAAAAAAATTATTTTGCCCAATTTTGGCCGATTTTCCATGTCGCGGGTGGGGCGAGAGGGTCGAAAATTCAAACTCCCTGGATCTTCTTGATTCTCGCTATAATAATCGGTTAGGATGCCAAAACATCCAAGGGAGCGAAGACGGCTGCTCTGGGGGGTTTCGGGGGCAATTTTGAAAAAAAATTATTTTGCCCAATTTTGGCCGATTTTCCATGTCGCGGGTGGGGCGAGAGGGTCGAAAATTCAAACTCCCTGGATCTTCTTGATTCTCGCTATAATAATCGGTTAGGATGCCAAAACATCCAAGGGAGCGAAGACGGCTGCTCTGGGGGGGTTTCGGGGGCAATTTTGAAAAAAAATTATTTTGCCCAATTTTGGCCGATTTTCCATGTCGCGGGTGGGGCGAGAGGGTCGAAAATTCAAACTCCCTGGATCTTCTTGATTCTCGCTATAATAATCGGTTAGGATGCCAAAACATCCAAGGGAGCGAAGACGGCTGCTCTGGGGGGGTTTCGGGGGCAATTTTGAAAAAAAATTATTTTGCCCAATTTTGGCCGATTTTCCATGTCGCGGGTGGGGCGAGAGGGTCGAAAATTCAAACTCCCTGGATCTTCTTGATTCTCGCTATAATAATCGGTTAGGATGCCAAAACATCCAAGGGAGCGAAGACGGCTGCTCTGGGGGGTTTCGGGGCAATTTTGAAAAAAAATTATTTTGCCCAATTTTGGCCGATTTTCCATGTCGCGGGTGGGGCGAGAGGGTCGAAAATTCAAACTCCCTGGATCTTCTTGATTCTCGCTATAATAATCGGTTAGGATGCCAAAACATCCAAGGGAGCGAAGACGGCTGCTCTGGGGGGGTTTCGGGGGCAATTTTGAAAAAAAATTATTTTGCCCAATTTTGGCCGATTTTCCATGTCGCGGGTGGGGCGAGAGGGTCGAAAATTCAAACTCCCTGGATCTTCTTGATTCTCGCTATAATAATCGGTTAGGATGCCAAAACATCCAAGGGAGCGAAGACGGCTGCTCTGGGGGGTTTCGGGGGCAATTTTGAAAAAAATTATTTTGCCCAATTTTGGCCGATTTTCCATGTCGCGGGTGGGGCGAGAGGGTCGAAAATTCAAACTCCCTGGATCTTCTTGATTCTCGCTATAATAATCGGTTAGGATGCCAAAACATCCAAGGGAGCGAAGACGGCTGCTCTGGGGGGGTTTCGGGGCAATTTTGAAAAAAATTATTTTGCCCAATTTTGGCCGATTTTCCATGTCGCGGGTGGGGCGAGAGGGTCGAAAATTCAAACTCCCTGGATCTTCTTGATTCTCGCTATAATAATCGGTTAGGATGCCAAAACATCCAAGGGAGCGAAGACGGCTGCTCTGGGGGGGTTTCGGGGGCAATTTTGAAAAAAAATTATTTTGCCCAATTTTGGCCGATTTTCCATGTCGCGGGTGGGGCGAGAGGGTCGAAAATTCAAACTCCCTGGATCTTCTTGATTCTCGCTATAATAATCGGTTAGGATGCCAAAACATCCAAGGGAGCGAAGACGGCTGCTCTGGGGGGGTTTCGGGGGCAATTTTGAAAAAAAATTATTTTGCCCAATTTTGGCCGATTTTCCATGTCGCGGGTGGGGCGAGAGGGTCGAAAATTCAAACTCCCTGGATCTTCTTGATTCTCGCTATAATAATCGGTTAGGATGCCAAAACATCCAAGGGAGCGAAGACGGCTGCTCTGGGGGGTTTCGGGGGCAATTTTGAAAAAAAATTATTTTGCCCAATTTTGGCCGATTTTCCATGTCGCGGGTGGGGCGAGAGGGTCGAAAATTCAAACTCCCTGGATCTTCTTGATTCTCGCTATAATAATCGGTTAGGATGCCAAAACATCCAAGGGAGCGAAGACGGCTGCTCTGGGGGGGTTTCGGGGGCAATTTTGAAAAAAAATTATTTTGCCCAATTTTGGCCGATTTTCCATTTTTGTTTGGGGTGGGGGAGAGGGTCGAAATTCAAACTCCTGGATCTTCTTGATTCTCGCTATTATAATTTAGGATGCCAAAACATCCCAAGGCTTTTTTAATTTTTTTTTATTTTGCCCAATTTTGGCCGATTTTCCATGTCGCGGGTGGGGCGAGAGGGTCGAAAATTCAAACTCCCTGGATCTTCTTGATTCTCGCTATAATAATCGGTTAGGATGCCAAAACATCCAAGGGAGCGAAGACGGCTGCTCTGGGGGGGTTTCGGGGGCAATTTTGAAAAAAAATTATTTTGCCCAATTTTGGCCGATTTTCCATGTCGCGGGTGGGGCGAGAGGGTCGAAAATTCAAACTCCCTGGATCTTCTTGATTCTCGCTATAATAATCGGTTAGGATGCCAAAACATCCAAGGGAGCGAAGACGGCTGCTCTGGGGGGTTTCGGGGGCAATTTTGAAAAAAAATTATTTTGCCCAATTTTGGCCGATTTTCCATGTCGCGGGTGGGGCGAGAGGGTCGAAAATTCAAACTCCCTGGATCTTCTTGATTCTCGCTATAATAATCGGTTAGGATGCCAAAACATCCAAGGGAGCGAAGACGGCTGCTCTGGGGGGGTTTCGGGGGCAATTTTGAAAAAAAATTATTTTGCCCAATTTTGGCCGATCCGATTTCCATGTCGCGGGTGGGGCGAGAGGGTCGAAAATTCAAACTCCCTGGATCTTCTTGATTCTCGCTATAATAATCGGTTAGGATGCCAAAACATCCAAGGGAGCGAAGACGGCTGCTCTGGGGGGGTTTCGGGGGCAATTTTGAAAAAAAATTATTTTGCCCAATTTTGGCCGATTTTCCATGTCGCGGGTGGGGCGAGAGGGTCGAAAATTCAAACTCCCTGGATCTTCTTGATTCTCGCTATAATAATCGGTTAGGATGCCAAAACATCCAAGGGAGCGAAGACGGCTGCTCTGGGGGGTTTCGGGGGCAATTTTGAAAAAAAATTATTTTGCCCAATTTTGGCCGATTTTCCATGTCGCGGGTGGGGCGAGAGGGTCGAAAATTCAAACTCCCTGGATCTTCTTGATTCTCGCTATAATAATCGGTTAGGATGCCAAAACATCCAAGGGAGCGAAGACGGCTGCTCTGGGGGGGTTTCGGGGGCAATTTTGAAAAAAAATTATTTTGCCCAATTTTGGCCGATTTTCCATGTCGCGGGTGGGGCGAGAGGGTCGAAAATTCAAACTCCCTGGATCTTCTTGATTCTCGCTATAATAATCGGTTAGGATGCCAAAACATCCAAGGGAGCGAAGACGGCTGCTCTGGGGGGGTTCGGGGCAATTTTGAAAAAAAATTATTTTGCCCAATTTTGGCCGATTTTCCATGTCGCGGGTGGGGCGAGAGGGTCGAAAATTCAAACTCCCTGGATCTTCTTGATTCTCGCTATAATAATCGGTTAGGATGCCAAAACATCCAAGGGAGCGAAGACGGCTGCTCTGGGGGGTTTCGGGGCAATTTTGAAAAAAAATTATTTTGCCCAATTTTGGCCGATTTTCCATGTCGCGGGTGGGGCGAGAGGGTCGAAAATTCAAACTCCCTGGATCTTCTTGATTCTCGCTATAATAATCGGTTAGGATGCCAAAACATCCAAGGGAGCGAAGACGGCTGCTCTGGGGGGTTTCGGGGGCAATTTTGAAAAAAAATTATTTTGCCCAATTTTGGCCGATTTTCCATGTCGCGGGTGGGGCGAGAGGGTCGAAAATTCAAACTCCCTGGATCTTCTTGATTCTCGCTATAATAATCGGTTAGGATGCCAAAACATCCAAGGGAGCGAAGACGGCTGCTCTGGGGGGGTTTCGGGGGCAATTTTGAAAAAAAATTATTTTGCCCAATTTTGGCCGATTTTCCATGTCGCGGGTGGGGCGAGAGGGTCGAAAATTCAAACTCCCTGGATCTTCTTGATTCTCGCTATAATAATCGGTTAGGATGCCAAAACATCCAAGGGAGCGAAGACGGCTGCTCTGGGGGGGTTTCGGGGGCAATTTTGAAAAAAAATTATTTTGCCCAATTTTGGCCGATTTTCCATGTCGCGGGTGGGGCGAGAGGGTCGAAAATTCAAACTCCCTGGATCTTCTTGATTCTCGCTATAATAATCGGTTAGGATGCCAAAACATCCAAGGGAGCGAAGACGGCTGCTCTGGGGGGGTTTCGGGGGCAATTTTGAAAAAAAATTATTTTGCCCAATTTTGGCCGATTTTCCATGTCGCGGGTGGGCGAGAGGGTCGAAAATTCAAACTCCCTGGATCTTCTTGATTCTCGCTATAATAATCGGTTAGGATGCCAAAACATCCAAGGGAGCGAAGACGGCTGCTCTGGGGGGGTTTCGGGGGCAATTTTGAAAAAAAATTATTTTGCCCAATTTTGGCCGATTTTCCATGTCGCGGGTGGGGCGAGAGGGTCGAAAATTCAAACTCCCTGGATCTTCTTGATTCTCGCTATAATAATCGGTTAGGATGCCAAAACATCCAAGGGAGCGAAGACGGCTGCTCTGGGGGGTTTCGGGGGCAATTTTGAAAAAAAATTATTTTGCCCAATTTTGGCCGATTTTCCATGTCGCGGGTGGGGCGAGAGGGTCGAAAATTCAAACTCCCTGGATCTTCTTGATTCTCGCTATAATAATCGGTTAGGATGCCAAAACATCCAAGGGAGCGAAGACGGCTGCTCTGGGGGGGTTTCGGGGCAATTTTGAAAAAAAATTATTTTGCCCAATTTTGGCCGATTTTCCATGTCGCGGGTGGGGCGAGAGGGTCGAAAATTCAAACTCCCTGGATCTTCTTGATTCTCGCTATAATAATCGGTTAGGATGCCAAAACATCCAAGGGAGCGAAGACGGCTGCTCTGGGGGGTTTCGGGGGCAATTTTGAAAAAAAATTATTTTGCCCAATTTTGGCCGATTTTCCATGTCGCGGGTGGGGCGAGAGGGTCGAAAATTCAAACTCCCTGGATCTTCTTGATTCTCGCTATAATAATCGGTTAGGATGCCAAAACATCCAAGGGAGCGAAGACGGCTGCTCTGGGGGGGTTTCGGGGCAATTTTGGGCAAAATTAATTTTTGCCCAATTTTGGCCGATTTTCCATGTCGCGGGTGGGGCGAGAGGGTCGAAAATTCAAACTCCCTGGATCTTCTTGATTCTCGCTATAATAATCGGTTAGGATGCCAAAACATCCAAGGGAGCGAAGACGGCTGCTCTGGGGGGGTTTCGGGGGCAATTTTGAAAAAAAATTATTTTGCCCAATTTTGGCCGATTTTCCATGTCGCGGGTGGGGCGAGAGGGTCGAAAATTCAAACTCCCTGGATCTTCTTGATTCTCGCTATAATAATCGGTTAGGATGCCAAAACATCCAAGGGAGCGAAGACGGCTGCTCTGGGGGGTTTTCGGGGGCAATTTTGAAAAAAAATTATTTTGCCCAATTTTGGCCGATTTTCCATGTCGCGGGTGGGGCGAGAGGGTCGAAAATTCAAACTCCCTGGATCTTCTTGATTCTCGCTATAATAATCGGTTAGGATGCCAAAACATCCAAGGGAGCGAAGACGGCTGCTCTGGGGGGGTTTCGGGGGCAATTTTGAAAAAAAATTATTTTGCCCAATTTTGGCCGATTTTCCATGTCGCGGGTGGGGCGAGAGGGTCGAAAATTCAAACTCCCTGGATCTTCTTGATTCTCGCTATAATAATCGGTTAGGATGCCAAAACATCCAAGGGAGCGAAGACGGCTGCTCTGGGGGGGTTTCGGGGGCAATTTTGAAAAAAAAATTTTGCCCAATTTTGGCCGATTTTCCATGTCGCGGGTGGGGCGAGAGGGTCGAAAATTCAAACTCCCTGGATCTTCTTGATTCTCGCTATAATAATCGGTTAGGATGCCAAAACATCCAAGGGAGCGAAGACGGCTGCTCTGGGGGGTTTCGGGGGCAATTTTGAAAAAAATTATTTTGCCCAATTTTGGCCGATTTTCCATGTCGCGGGTGGGGCGAGAGGGTCGAAAATTCAAACTCCCTGGATCTTCTTGATTCTCGCTATAATAATCGGTTAGGATGCCAAAACATCCAAGGGAGCGAAGACGGCTGCTCTGGGGGGTTTCGGGGGCAATTTTGAAAAAAAATTATTTTGCCCAATTTTGGCCGATTTTCCATGTCGCGGGTGGGGCGAGAGGGTCGAAAATTCAAACTCCCTGGATCTTCTTGATTCTCGCTATAATAATCGGTTAGGATGCCAAAACATCCCAGGGAGCGAAGACGGCTGCTCTGGGGGGTTTCGGGGGCAATTTTGAAAAAAAATTATTTTGCCCAATTTTGGCCGATTTTCCATGTCGCGGGTGGGGCGAGAGGGTCGAAAATTCAAACTCCCTGGATCTTCTTGATTCTCGCTATAATAATCGGTTAGGATGCCAAAACATCCCAGGGAGCGAAGACGGCTGCTCTGGGGGGGTTTCGGGGGCAATTTTGAAAAAAAAATATTTTGCCCAATTTTGGCCGATTTTCCATGTCGCGGGTGGGGCGAGAGGGTCGAAAATTCAAACTCCCTGGATCTTCTTGATTCTCGCTATAATAATCGGTTAGGATGCCAAAACATCCAAGGGAGCGAAGACGGCTGCTCTGGGGGGGTTTCGGGGGCAATTTTGAAAAAAAATTATTTTGCCCAATTTTGGCCGATTTTCCATGTCGCGGGTGGGGCGAGAGGGTCGAAAATTCAAACTCCCTGGATCTTCTTGATTCTCGCTATAATAATCGGTTAGGATGCCAAAACATCCAAGGGAGCGAAGACGGCTGCTCTGGGGGGGTTTCGGGGGCAATTTTGAAAAAAAATTATTTTGCCCAATTTTGGCCGATTTTCCATGTCGCGGGTGGGGCGAGAGGGTCGAAAATTCAAACTCCCTGGATCTTCTTGATTCTCGCTATAATAATCGGTTAGGATGCCAAAACATCCAAGGGAGCGAAGACGGCTGCTCTGGGGGGTTTCGGGGCAATTTTGAAAAAAAATTATTTTGCCCAATTTTGGCCGATTTTCCATGTCGCGGGTGGGGCGAGAGGGTCGAAAATTCAAACTCCCTGGATCTTCTTGATTCTCGCTATAATAATCGGTTAGGATGCCAAAACATCCAAGGGAGCGAAGACGGCTGCTCTGGGGGGTTTCGGGGGCAATTTTGAAAAAAAATTATTTTGCCCAATTTGGCCGATTTTCCATGTCGCGGGTGGGGCGAGAGGGTCGAAAATTCAAACTCCCTGGATCTTCTTGATTCTCGCTATAATAATCGGTTAGGATGCCAAAACATCCAAGGGAGCGAAGACGGCTGCTCTGGGGGGGGTTTCGGGGGCAATTTTGAAAAAAAATTATTTTGCCCAATTTTGGCCGATTTTCCATGTCGCGGGTGGGGCGAGAGGGTCGAAAATTCAAACTCCCTGGATCTTCTTGATTCTCGCTATAATAATCGGTTAGGATGCCAAAACATCCAAGGGAGCGAAGACGGCTGCTCTGGGGGGTTTCGGGGGCAATTTTGAAAAAAAATTATTTTGCCCAATTTTGGCCGATTTTCCATGTCGCGGGTGGGCGAGAGGGTCGAAAATTCAAACTCCCTGGATCTTCTTGATTCTCGCTATAATAATCGGTTAGGATGCCAAAACATCCCAGGGAGCGAAGACGGCTGCTCTGGGGGGGTTTCGGGGGCAATTTTGAAAAAAAAATATTTTGCCCAATTTTGGCCGATTTTCCATGTCGCGGGTGGCGAGAGGGTCGAAAATTCAAACTCCCTGGATCTTCTTGATTCTCGCTATAATAATCGGTTAGGATGCCAAAACATCCAAGGGAGCGAAGACGGCTGCTCTGGTGGGTTTCGGGGCAATTTTGAAAAAAAATTATTTTGCCCAATTTTGGCCGATTTTCCATGTCGCGGGTGGGGCGAGAGGGTCGAAAATTCAAACTCCCTGGATCTTCTTGATTCTCGCTATAATAATCGGTTAGGATGCCAAAACATCCAAGGGAGCGAAGACGGCTGCTCTGGGGGGGTTTCGGGGCAATTTTGAAAAAAAATTATTTTGCCCAATTTTGGCCGATTTTCCATGTCGCGGGTGGGGCGAGAGGGTCGAAAATTCAAACTCCCTGGATCTTCTTGATTCTCGCTATAATAATCGGTTAGGATGCCAAAACATCCAAGGGAGCGAAGACGGCTGCTCTGGGGGGTTTCGGGGGCAATTTTGAAAAAAAATTATTTTGCCCAATTTTGGCCGATTTTCCATGTCGCGGGTGGGGCGAGAGGGTCGAAAATTCAAACTCCCTGGATCTTCTTGATTCTCGCTATAATAATCGGTTAGGATGCCAAAACATCCAAGGGAGCGAAGACGGCTGCTCTGGGGGGGTTTCGGGGGCAATTTTGAAAAAAAATTATTTTGCCCAATTTTGGCCGATTTTCCATGTCGCGGGTGGGGCGAGAGGGTCGAAAATTCAAACTCCCTGGATCTTCTTGATTCTCGCTATAATAATCGGTTAGGATGCCAAAACATCCAAGGGAGCGAAGACGGCTGCTCTGGGGGGTTTCGGGGGCAATTTTGAAAAAAAATTATTTTGCCCAATTTTGGCCGATTTTCCATGTCGCGGGTGGGGCGAGAGGTCGAAAATTCAAACTCCCTGGATCTTCTTGATTCTCGCTATAATAATCGGTTAGGATGCCAAAACATCCAAGGGAGCGAAGACGGCTGCTCTGGGGGGTTTCGGGGCAATTTTGAAAAAAAATTATTTTGCCCAATTTGGCCGATTTTCCATGTCGCGGGTGGGGCGAGAGGGTCGAAAATTCAAACTCCCTGGATCTTCTTGATTCTCGCTATAATAATCGGTTAGGATGCCAAAACATCCAAGGGAGCGAAGACGGCTGCTCTGGGGGGGTTTCGGGGGCAATTTTGAAAAAAAATTATTTTGCCCAATTTTGGCCGATTTTCCATGTCGCGGGTGGGGCGAGAGGGTCGAAAATTCAAACTCCCTGGATCTTCTTGATTCTCGCTATAATAATCGGTTAGGATGCCAAAACATCCAAGGGAGCGAAGACGGCTGCTCTGGGGGGGTTTCGGGGGCAATTTTGAAAAAAATTATTTTGCCCAATTTTGGCCGATTTTCCATGTCGCGGGTGGGGCGAGAGGGTCGAAAATTCAAACTCCCTGGATCTTCTTGATTCTCGCTATAATAATCGGTTAGGATGCCAAAACATCCAAGGGAGCGAAGACGGCTGCTCTGGGGGGGTTTCGGGGGCAATTTTGAAAAAAAATTATTTTGCCCAATTTTGGCCGATTTTCCATGTCGCGGGTGGGGCGAGAGGGTCGAAAATTCAAACTCCCTGGATCTTCTTGATTCTCGCTATAATAATCGGTTAGGATGCCAAAACATCCAAGGGAGCGAAGACGGCTGCTCTGGGGGGGTTTCGGGGGCAATTTGAAAAAAAATTATTTTGCCCAATTTTGGCCGATTTTCCATGTCGCGGGTGGGGCGAGAGGGTCGAAAATTCAAACTCCCTGGATCTTCTTGATTCTCGCTATAATAATCGGTTAGGATGCCAAAACATCCAAGGGAGCGAAGACGGCTGCTCTGGGGGGTTTCGGGGGCAATTTTGAAAAAAAATTATTTTGCCCAATTTTGGCCGATTTTCCATGTCGCGGGTGGGGCGAGAGGGTCGAAAATTCAAACTCCCTGGATCTTCTTGATTCTCGCTATAATAATCGGTTAGGATGCCAAAACATCCAAGGGAGCGAAGACGGCTGCTCTGGGGGGTTTCGGGGGCAATTTTGAAAAAAAATTATTTTGCCCAATTTTGGCCGATTTTCCATGTCGCGGGTGGGGCGAGAGGGTCGAAAATTCAAACTCCCTGGATCTTCTTGATTCTCGCTATAATAATCGGTTAGGATGCCAAAACATCCAAGGGAGCGAAGACGGCTGCTCTGGGGGGGTTTCGGGGCAATTTTGAAAAAAAATTATTTTGCCCAATTTTGGCCGATTTTCCATGTCGCGGGTGGGGCGAGAGGGTCGAAAATTCAAACTCCCTGGATCTTCTTGATTCTCGCTATAATAATCGGTTAGGATGCCAAAACATCCAAGGGAGCGAAGACGGCTGCTCTGGGGGGTTTTCGGGGGCAATTTTGAAAAAAAATTATTTTGCCCAATTTTGGCCGATTTTCCATGTCGCGGGTGGGGCGAGAGGGTCGAAAATTCAAACTCCCTGGATCTTCTTGATTCTCGCTATAATAATCGGTTAGGATGCCAAAACATCCAAGGGAGCGAAGACGGCTGCTCTGGGGGGTTTCGGGGGCAATTTTGAAAAAAAAATTATTTTGCCCAATTTTGGCCGATTTTCCATGTCGCGGGTGGGGCGAGAGGGTCGAAAATTCAAACTCCCTGGATCTTCTTGATTCTCGCTATAATAATCGTTAGGATGCCAAAACATCCAAGGGAGCGAAGACGGCTGCTCTGGGGGGGTTTCGGGGGCAATTTTGAAAAAAAATTATTTTGCCCAATTTTGGCCGATTTTCCATGTCGCGGGTGGGGCGAGAGGGTCGAAAATTCAAACTCCCTGGATCTTCTTGATTCTCGCTATAATAATCGGTTAGGATGCCAAAACATCCAAGGGAGCGAAGACGGCTGCTCTGGGGGGGTTTCGGGGGCAATTTTGAAAAAAAATTATTTTGCCCAATTTTGGCCGATTTTCCATGTCGCGGGTGGGGCGAGAGGGTCGAAAATTCAAACTCCCTGGATCTTCTTGATTCTCGCTATAATAATCGGTTAGGATGCCAAAACATCCAAGGGAGCGAAGACGGCTGCTCTGGGGGGTTTCGGGGCAATTTTGAAAAAAAATTATTTTGCCCAATTTTGGCCGATTTTCCATGTCGCGGGTGGGGCGAGAGGGTCGAAAATTCAAACTCCCTGGATCTTCTTGATTCTCGCTATAATAATCGGTTAGGATGCCAAAACATCCAAGGGAGCGAAGACGGCTGCTCTGGGGGGTTTCGGGGGCAATTTTGAAAAAAAATTATTTTGCCCAATTTTGGCCGATTTTCCATGTCGCGGGTGGGGCGAGAGGGTCGAAAATTCAAACTCCCTGGATCTTCTTGATTCTCGCTATAATAATCGGTTAGGATGCCAAAACATCCAAGGGAGCGAAGACGGCTGCTCTGGGGGGGTTTCGGGGGCAATTTTGAAAAAAAATTATTTTGCCCAATTTTGGCCGATTTTCCATGTCGCGGGTGGGGCGAGAGGGTCGAAAATTCAAACTCCCTGGATCTTCTTGATTCTCGCTATAATAATCGGTTAGGATGCCAAAACATCCAAGGGAGCGAAGACGGCTGCTCTGGGGGGGTTTCGGGGCAATTTTGAAAAAAAATTATTTTGCCCAATTTTGGCCGATTTTCCATGTCGCGGGTGGGGCGAGAGGGTCGAAAATTCAAACTCCCTGGATCTTCTGATTCTCGCTATAATAATCGGTTAGGATGCCAAAACATCCAAGGGAGCGAAGACGGCTGCTCTGGGGGGTTTCGGGGGCAATTTTGAAAAAAAATTATTTTGCCCAATTTTGGCCGATTTTCCATGTCGCGGGTGGGGCGAGAGGGTCGAAAATTCAAACTCCCTGGATCTTCTTGATTCTCGCTATAATAATCGGTTAGGATGCCAAAACATCCAAGGGAGCGAAGACGGCTGCTCTGGGGGGGTTTCGGGGGCAATTTTGAAAAAAAATTATTTTGCCCAATTTTGGCCGATTTTCCATGTCGCGGGTGGGGCGAGAGGGTCGAAAATTCAAACTCCCTGGATCTTCTTGATTCTCGCTATAATAATCGGTTAGGATGCCAAAACATCCAAGGGAGCGAAGACGGCTGCTCTGGGGGGGTTTCGGGGCAATTTTGAAAAAAAATTATTTTGCCCAATTTTGGCCGATTTTCCATGTCGCGGGTGGGCGAGAGGGTCGAAAATTCAAACTCCCTGGATCTTCTTGATTCTCGCTATAATAATCGGTTAGGATGCCAAAACATCCAAGGGAGCGAAGACGGCTGCTCTGGGGGGGTTTTTCGGGGGCAATTTTGAAAAAAAAATTATTTTGCCCAATTTTGGCCGATTTTCCATGTCGCGGGTGGGGCGAGAGGGTCGAAAATTCAAACTCCCTGGATCTTCTTGATTCTCGCTATAATAATCGGTTAGGATGCCAAAACATCCAAGGGAGCGAAGACGGCTGCTCTGGGGGGGTTTCGGGGGCAATTTTGAAAAAAAATTATTTTGCCCAATTTTGGCCGATTTTCCATGTCGCGGGTGGGGCGAGAGGGTCGAAAATTCAAACTCCCTGGATCTTCTTGATTCTCGCTATAATAATCGGTTAGGATGCCAAAACATCCAAGGGAGCGAAGACGGCTGCTCTGGGGGGGTTTCGGGGGCAATTTTGAAAAAAAATTATTTTGCCCAATTTGGCCGATTTTCCATGTCGCGGGTGGGGCGAGAGGGTCGAAAATTCAAACTCCCTGGATCTTCTTGATTCTCGCTATAATAATCGTTAGGATGCCAAAACATCCAAGGGAGCGAAGACGGCTGCTCTGGGGGGGTTTCGGGGGCAATTTTGAAAAAAAATTATTTTGCCCAATTTTGGCCGATTTTCCATGTCGCGGGTGGGGCGAGAGGGTCGAAAAATCAAACTCCCTGGATCTTCTTGATTCTCGCTATAATAATCGGTTAGGATGCCAAAACATCCAAGGGAGCGAAGACGGCTGCTCTGGGGGGGTTTCGGGGGCAATTTTGAAAAAAAAATTATTTTGCCCAATTTTGGCCGATTTTCCATGTCGCGGGTGGGGCGAGAGGGTCGAAAATTCAAACTCCCTGGATCTTCTTGATTCTCGCTATAATAATCGGTTAGGATGCCAAAACATCCAAGGGAGCGAAGACGGCTGCTCTGGGGGGTTTCGGGGGCAATTTTGAAAAAAAATTATTTTGCCCAATTTTGGCCGATTTTCCATGTCGCGGTGGGGCGAGAGGGTCGAAAATTCAAACTCCCTGGATCTTCTTGATTCTCGCTATAATAATCGGTTAGGATGCCAAAACATCCAAGGGAGCGAAGACGGCTGCTCTGGGGGGGTTTCGGGGGGCTTTTGAAAAAAAATTATTTGCCCAATTTTGGCCGATTTTCCATGTCGCGGGTGGGGCGAGAGGTCGAAAATTCAAACTCCCTGGATCTTCTTGATTCTCGCTATAATAATCGGTTAGGATGCCAAAACATCCAAGGGAGCGAAGACGGCTGCTCTGGGGGGGTTTCGGGGGCAATTTTGAAAAAAAATTATTTTGCCCAATTTTGGCCGATTTTCCATGTCGCGGGTGGGGCGAGAGGGTCGAAAATTCAAACTCCCTGGATCTTCTTGATTCTCGCTATAATAATCGGTTAGGATGCCAAAACATCCAAGGGAGCGAAGACGGCTGCTCTGGGGGGGTTTCGGGGGCAATTTTGAAAAAAATTATTTTGCCCAATTTTGGCCGATTTTCCATGTCGCGGGTGGGGCGAGAGGGTCGAAAATTCAAACTCCCTGGATCTTCTTGATTCTCGCTATAATAATCGGTTAGGATGCCAAAACATCCAAGGGAGCGAAGACGGCTGCTCTGGGGGGTTTCGGGGGCAATTTTGAAAAAAATTATTTTGCCCAATTTTGGCCGATTTTCCATGTCGCGGGTGGGGCGAGAGGGTCGAAAATTCAAACTCCCTGGATCTTCTTGATTCTCGCTATAATAATCGGTTAGGATGCCAAAACATCCAAGGGAGCGAAGACGGCTGCTCTGGGGGGGTTTCGGGGCGGCAATTTGAAAAAAAAATTATTTTGCCCAATTTTGGCCGATTTTCCATGTCGCGGGTGGGCGAGAGGGTCGAAAATTCAAACTCCCTGGATCTTCTTGATTCTCGCTATAATAATCGGTTAGGATGCCAAAACATCCAGGGAGCGAAGACGGCTGCTCTGGGGGGGTTTCGGGGGCAATTTTGAAAAAAAATTATTTTGCCCAATTTTGGCCGATTTTCCATGTCGCGGGTGGGGCGAGAGGGTCGAAAATTCAAACTCCCTGGATCTTCTTGATTCTCGCTATAATAATCGGTTAGGATGCCAAAACATCCAAGGGAGCGAAGACGGCTGCTCTGGGGGGGTTTCGGGGCAATTTTGAAAAAAAATTATTTTGCCCAATTTTGGCCGATTTTCCATGTCGCGGGTGGGGCGAGAGGTCGAAAATTCAAACTCCCTGGATCTTCTTGATTCTCGCTATAATAATCGGTTAGGATGCCAAAACATCCAAGGGAGCGAAGACGGGCTGCTCTGGGGGGGTTTCGGGGGCAATTTTGAAAAAAAATTATTTTGCCCAATTTTGGCCGATTTTCCATGTCGCGGGTGGGGCGAGAGGGTCGAAAATTCAAACTCCCTGGATCTTCTTGATTCTCGCTATAATAATCGGTTAGGATGCCAAAACATCCAAGGGAGCGAAGACGGCTGCTCTGGGGGGTTTTTCGGGGGCAATTTTGAAAAAAATTATTTTCCCAATTTTGGCCGATTTTCCATGTCGCGGGTGGGGCGAGAGGGTCGAAAATTCAAACTCCCTGGATCTTCTTGATTCTCGCTATAATAATCGGTTAGGATGCCAAAACATCCAAGGGAGCGAAGACGCTGCTCTGGGGGGTTTCGGGGGCAATTTTGAAAAAAAATTATTTTGCCCAATTTTGGCCGATTTTCCATGTCGCGGGTGGGGCGAGAGGGTCGAAAATTCAAACTCCCTGATCTTCTTGATTCTCGCTATAATAATCGGTTAGGATGCCAAAACATCCCAGGGAGCGAAGACGGCTGCTCTGGGGGGGTTTCGGGGGCAATTTTGAAAAAAAATTATTTTGCCCAATTTTGGCCGATTTCCATGTCGCGGGTGGGGCGAGAGGGTCGAAAATTCAAACTCCTGGATCTTCTTGATTCTCGCTATAATAATCGTTAGGATGCCAAAACATCCAAGGGAGCGAAGACGGCTGCTCTGGGGGGGTTTCGGGGGCAATTTTGAAAAAAAAATATATTTTGCCCAATTTGGCCGATTTTCCATGTCGCGGGTGGGGCGAGAGGTCGAAAATTCAAACTCCCTGATCTTCTTGATTCTCGCTATAAAAATCGGTTAGGATGCCAAAACATCCAAGGGAGCGAAGACGGCTGCTCTGGGGGGGTTCGGGG